>NC_142356.1:4612614-4780114 GCF_059441175.1 Urocampus carinirostris
TACCTAATTGGTATAATGGCGGCGCCCTCTGTTGGCTGCGGCTGCATCGACTCGCTACAACGGGTCAGGTGTATCGACATTTCGTTCTGTGTACATTGTTACAAAGAATGACAATACAAAGGAAATTATTATTATTATTATTAATATTATATATTTCTAGATAGATAGATAGATAGATTTCTAGATAGATGTCTAGATAAATAGATAGATAGATAGATGTCTAGATAGATCGATAGATAGATGTCTAGATAGATGGATAGATAGATATATAGATAGATAGATAGATAGATAGATGTCTAGACAAACAGACAGACAGATAGATGTCTAGATAGATAGCAGGGTTGGGTAGGGCGACTTTATCTTGATTACTTTCAATTACTTTTGGATTACTCCAATACCAAATATGCTAATAAAAGACAAACAAAACTAAACATGAATAAAATGATTAAATTTTGTTCAGGCTCGGGGAGTAAGCTGTTTGGATTTGTTTCCATTTTGTTCCTGTCACATTTGATGTTAGTTTTGCTGGAGATCAAAGAGATCAAAGCCAGGAGAGAAAGCTTACCACGTGTTGTGAGTAATAATTCAGATTCAGAGATTCAGATCTACTTTATTGTCATTCTAGTAGTAATTGTATTCATATTTAGTTTATTTTGTCTTTTATTAGTTTATTGGTATTGGAGTAATCCAAAAGTAATTGAAAGTAATCCAGTTAAAGTAACCCTACCCAACCCTGCACATCAAATATGTGAAATATTCAATGAAACAGATTTGGACACGACTAATGGAATCGTGCATCTACTATACATATTTAACCATCCAAATTTATTTCTTATAAAGTTTCTTCCCCCGGTGATAATAGGTAAAGGCTAATGTCGTCATAAAATAAGGTTTTTCTTTAAAACAGCCTTGGGTTCTGATTAGCCTTCATCCTTTTTAGCCACAAAGCCACAAAGGATGTTTAAATAATGATCATGATTCTATTATAGGCTTTCATGACCTTCATGCCTCTAATTTAATCGAACAGAAAACAGCAAACTAAACCCAATATTTTATTTCACTTCCATCATTTTGGATGGGAATGTTTAGTATTTTGCACCAATGTTATGTTTGTTCCTTCTCATTTATACAGAAGACAAATATAATGAATACCTTCTCTAGTTTGCATTGATTAGATTTGTTGGTAACGAATCAGTTTTAGGTGGTTTATCTGTTTTATTACACTTAAAGCGAAAGTGCTAACATTAAATAATGAACATACACTTTTTATTTTTTTTGCAGCGCTAATAAAAATAAGTAAATGAATACGTACATAAATGTGATATTTACTATTTAATTCACAGTCTTATAAGTCAACGAAACCTAGTATTGGTTATTGAAAATATACATGATTACTTAAAGGTACATTGTGTGATATTCGGCCACTAGATGGCACTGCATTGTCTATTGGGACCGAAAACCATCCATCCATCCATCCATCCATCCATCTATCTATCTATCTATCTATCTATCTATCTATCTATCTATCTATCTATCTATCTATCTATCTATCTATCTCTATCTCTATCTCTATCGCTCGCTCGCTCTCGCTCTCGCTCTCGCTCGCTCTCGCTCTCTAGATCTGTCTATTTATCTATCTCTGTATCTCTATCTCTATATCTCTCTATCTCTGTCTATTTATCTATCTCTATATCTCTGTCTATTTATCTATCTCTATATCTCTCTTTCTCTGTCTATTTATCTATCTATCTATCCATCTATCCATCTATGTATCCATCCATCCATCCATCCATCTATCTAATCTAATCGCTGTAAATTTGATTTTGTATTGTGCACTTTTTTCCCAGTCCTGGACAGTACTGTAGTGCTTCTTTACAGTCAGAACCAGTACAGATGGTAGACCCAAACGCATAACGTTTCACGACAAACTTAATTGCGGAAGATGAGAATCAGGTCTGGGAAAGCGAGCAATCCAGTGATCACTGGGCAGGAAAAGCAAGGAGCTCACGGGATCGGAGTGTGGTCGGAAGGCGGAAACGAGTTGAGTAGCCGGGGCGGGCGATGGGAACGTGGTCGATGGGCAAAAACAGGTCAAGTTGAAGGAAGGAAAAAGTCAGGGAGCCGGAGACAATCAGGAAGCCAGGGGCAGACGAGCAGGATGCAGAAAAACCTGGACAGACGGGAGTCGGAGTCAAAAAGTGCTTGCCTTGCATGTGCGGAGGTTTGCTGACGAACTGACTAGGAGTTTAAACAAGAGGGGAAGCAATCAGGCAACAAGCAGCAGCTGGTACCAAACGAGCAGGCACAGTTGAGGGCAGTGGGCAATCATGACACTTTACGCCACTACTGCCATGTGGTGGCGCTGCGAAAGCTCACCCAGCATCCACCCCGAAGAAGAAATCCGCTTCCTCTTCCTAGTTTGTGTGTAAACATTCTATACTGTATCTCCGGCGTGCTCAGAACTTTTTTATCGTTTAATATCTTGTGCATCCATTCAATATGGTTGGTGTAAAGTGTAAAGAAGAGAAGAGCCGTTTCTTTTGAAATGAAAGTGGAATAAGAAAGCTTGATGCGGTTGAGAAATGGTCGGAACGCTTTTTTCGGCCACTTTTTACTACTTTAGTACAAAACAATACAGGTTACTTATACTAGCCTTAAACATACTTATATAAACCATAAACATACAAAATATAGCACTGAAGCAACTTACAAACGCATCTTTAAAAAGTAACACTGTAATGATAGTTCATGTATTATTGCTATTTTCTTTTTTTTGACCGTATGACAGTTTTTTTTGTTTTTTTTAACCATTAGGAGGCATTAAATATTACCCACTGACCCTTTAAGTAAGTTAAATAAAGAAATAATCAGATATGTACTCAAATATGTTAATATGTTATCAATTGTGATACCAGTAGCACAATGTATGTGAATATTTAAAAAATGCAATCGGATGACTATTATTAGTCCTTATTTCACGGTTGCGGTGTTTCATTAACTCATTTTAACTCGCAATTAATGCCGTAAAAGATTGATGGGGAGTTCCGAAAACCTGATTGGTTATCCTGACCACCAAGTCAGGTTAAATCAATTCCGGAGTAATGGATTAATCCAAAGGGAATGCCACATCAACAGTAATCACTTGACACCGCACACAGCAGCCGAGATTTAAATAAATCGGGCTTTGACTCCGCCCACTTATTTTGGGATGGTGAAGTTTAACCAATAGCATGGCTTGTGATTGAGGTCAAAGGAATCATTGAAAAATTCATTACGTAAATGCATTTTCTACAAAATAAAAGATGGTTTCGTACGGGTGCTTGAAATCCGTTAAAACGCTTGAATTTCAATGGGTCAGGTAAATGCTTGCTTTTTGGGTAAAGAGCTTGAAAATGCTTGGCATTGTTTCCATTGCCCTATTTCCCGGCTGTTCGACGATGGACTATGCTTTTAAATAAAGAAAGACAAAATTAAGTGCGTAAAAATGACCCCAACGGTGGCTCCAGTCGTCATTATCGAGATGTCCTGTTAAGCCCCCTACTGTCGCATGGAAGAGGACAGGTTTCTCAGACTCGTCTTTTTTTCGAAGCGTCTCTTTCAGCTCGACTCTTTTGCCTCCCAAACGGCTCTTCAGATTATTATTTTTTTTTTGTCATATATTATCAAAAATAATATATTTTGCATCAAATTATTGAGTGATTAGCAATTTCATATGTTATGCTGGACATTGCTGCAAACTACATGTGAAATACATTAAAATATGAAGATGCAAAACAATGAAATATAAATTAAAATATTACCTATAGTGGGGGGGCGCAGTGGTTAGCGCATGTTTGGCCCAGTTCATGTCTTGGGAACCTCCTGCACGGGTTCAAATCCAGCTCCAGACTTCCTGTGCGGAGTTTATATGTTCTCCCCGTGCTTGCGTGGGTTTCCTCCGGGCACTCCGGTTTCCTCCCACATTCCAAAAACATGCATTTCAGGTGAATTGGCCTGTCCAAATTGTCCCTAAGTGTGAATGAGTGAATGAGTTGTCTGTCCCCGTGTGCCCTGCAATTGGCTGGCAACCAGTTCAGGGTGTCCCCTGCCAACTGCCCGGAGATGGCTGGGATGGGCTCCAGCACCCCGGCGACCCTACTGAGGATAAGCGGTGCAGCTAATAAGATGAGACCTCTATAGTGTAATATGATAAAACGCAAACAAAAAAAATAAATACATTTATAATTCTGTTTTAAATAATTTAGACACAGATCTTCTGAAAATATGCAAACAAATATACATTAAAAGAATACCGTAGATCCTTTGCCCGTGTTTGTAAATATGTGTGACATATTGAAGCTGCGCGTGCATTATTGAGTCAGAATGGCAGAATTCATGTCAGTTTACAGCAATATAAAATATCATAGATCATAGATTGGAACAACTCAAATTTGCACAAAGGTTGTGCTAGCAGCAATATATTGACTTGTTTCAGTCATGGTTCTTTTGATCGGTGCTGGATTTTTTCCTTTGAAGGTACTGGAAAAATTGGCCTTGAAAGTGCTTGAATTTGGCAATGAAAAAAAGGCGTCCGAAATCCCGTGTTTTTTCTCTGTGAAGTCTGTATATATATTTTGTGTATTTCTCTGAACATTCCCCTAATATTCACTGTCTATATATCTTTTGCTGTTTTAGTCTCATGACTACCCAATGATGTGTCAGTCTAATGTCTACCCAATGATGTGTCAGTCTAAAGTCCACCATACTTGTACTAAATAAAACCGGCTGCGGAGAGGAGGAGGACGATTGTGGAGCCGAGAACACATCCTTTGTGTTTCTCCTCGATTCTCCCCCGCTGCAGCGGAACGAAAATGTACATTGTCTCTGCCTGAATTTCCTTCTATATCTGATGACCGGCCACACGGGGTTTACCAAGCTGCGTGCTTTTTTCCCGACAAAAATCTCGGCCCGGCTGCATGTCAGAAATCGACATTATTAAGACTATTTGGTGGCTATATTTGCACAGATAAAATACATGTATATAGTTTAATTCTACATGAGGATGGCAGAAAAAAACTTACGTCCTTCCTGGATGAAGTCCAAACAGAGAGAGGGAGTGGTTTATTTTGCGTCAGAGAAATCAGTACACACAAGAACATGACTTCAAAATAAAATAATACAAGATTGATAAACGTACAAGAGATATAATTACCGTATTTTCCGCACTGTAAGGCGCACCGGGTTATAGGGCGCACCCCGAAAAAATAGTTTTTGGTCCTATTTTTGACATACATAAGACGCACCGGATTATAAGGCGCTACAATGGGAACGTCGACAAAACAGTCAGATAGTTCAGTCCAACTTCTTACCTCCTTAACATTCCGAAAGCTTGCAAAGACGCAAATACGTGTCGAGAACACGTGCGGATGCGTTGTCCGTACGATGTCACTCAAATGCATCATTCCATCATTCGGAAGGTTAAAGTCTTGGGATTCAAGAAATGCCAACCATTCCTTAATTTCTATTTTCCTTTTCGCTCGCAACTTTACTGTGCATATGACAATAAACACTTGGAATTGAGTTGAATTTAAAAATAGACACTCCATTCCATCCATTATCTGCACCGCTTATCACAGAAACATCGAGTTCAGTCTGAAACAAGATACAGGGACAATATAAAACCCAGAGTAGCTCACCGAAGTTGTTGTGTTCATAATAATGTGCAGCCAATGTCCTCTTGTATCCGTGAGGGTAGTAAATCCAGGAGAATAAAATATTTTCAAATACAGAATAGAAAAAAATGCTTTCTCTATGCCGTCAGCCACGTGCTATACACATTCATCTTTTTCGGCCAATTGCAGGCTTTGTTTTGCCGTTTAAGCCAATGGCAGCCTGTAAATGATAAAAAGGATCCGCCCCTTGACCTCCGAATAACTTTAGCCAATAGTGATCGATTCAACTGATGATTGACACATCTTTTTCGGCCAATTGCAGGCTTTGTGTTGCCGTTTAAGCCAATGCCAGCCTGTAAATGATAAAAAGGATCCGCCCCTTGACCTCCGAATAACTCTAGCCAATAGTGATCCAATCAAATGATGATTGACACATTGGTTAGCCAATGAAACGCCGGTAAATAAATCCCAGCATACACCGCGTACTACTTGGCGTTCGGGGGGAAAATCTAGTCGGCGGCTGCAAGTTAGTTGGAAATCTTTGCAATTTTAAAATCGATCCATATATAAGGCGCACTGTATTATAAGGCGCATGGTCAGCTTTTGAAAAAAATAAAGGCTTTTAGGTGCGCCTTATAGTGCGGAAAATACGGTACACTCATTATTTTTATATTTAGTAATATAAAAACAAGCTAATTCAAGAGATTTACATTGAAAACCTGACATTGCAACAGTCAGCGAGAAAGATGCCCGCAGCTTTCCTTTTTTTGCATCTACTCCCCAGCCCCAAGGCCTCAAATGTGGGCGGGACTGTCAGGAAGGGTTATCTCTCGCTAAAATTATGCCTATGAAACTTTGATGCGAGTTCACGGGACATAAATTGTTTTGGTCAGTCCCGTCGCCTTTCTCCACTAATTCCCGAAAAAGCGAGCGACTGCGTGCCTGCTTGTTGACGTGGGTGGCTTGTTTTATTATTATTATGTTTTTTTTAATTTATTTTCAAACTCATAAATAGAAAAATGAGAGCAATGTATTCATCCTTTTGTTTTGCCGCTTTTGTTATTAAGTGGTCACCGACCATAAACCGACACGTCTTGGATAAAAAAACGCAGCATTTTTTGATTTACTTTATTTGAAGTTTGCGATAAAGTAGGCCATACTGTGTCATTTTCTGTATTTTTCTTTTTTACTTTCATGTTCTGTGTCAAATGAAATATTTCTCTTTGATGTCTTAGATATGTGACGTCACAGAGTCCTATCATGGTGTGGGTAGATGCCCTACGTTCTCTCCAATTCACTTTTTGTTACTTACTTTCATATTTTGTCCTGTTATTTAGTATGTCCATGTGTTATGCATTTTATTTTTATTTTTTATTTTTTTTATTTTCTGTTAATTAGATAGATTTTCTACCTTTCATATATTGTCCAGTTAGACCTAGTGGGCTTACATAAAATGAATTATATTCATTTAATGTTATCTGTCATTCACTTTTTGTTACTTACTTTCATATTTTGTCCTGTTAGTTAGCATGCCAACGTTTTATGCATTGGTTTTTTTTTTCTGTTTAATAGATACAATTTCTACCTTTCACATGTTGTTCAGTTAGACCTAGTGGGCCTATATAACCTTAATTGTATTAATTTCATATTTTTTGTTGGGATATAGTTAGTGTTTCTCTTTGATGTCTTAGAGATGTGACGTCACAGAGTCCTATCATGGTGTGGGTAGATGCCCTACGTCATCTCTCATTCACTTTTTGTTACTTACTTTCATAGTTTGTCCTGTTAGTTAGCATGCCAACGTTTTATGCATTGTTTTTTTTTTCTGTTTAATAGATACAATTTCTACCTTTCACATGTTGTTCAGTTAGACCTAGTGGGCCTATATAACCTTAATTGTATTAATTTCATGTTTTTGTTGGGATAATAGTTAGTGTTTCTCTTTGATGTCTTAGATATGTGACATCACAGAGTCCTGTCATGGTGTGGGTAGATGCCCTACGTTATCTCTCATTCACTTTTTGTTACTTACGTTCATATTTTGGCCTGTTAGATAGGATGCCCACGTTTTATCTCCCTTTCACGTTTTGTTCAGTTAGTTACTTTCCTTCACAAATTGTCATGTTAGTATGCTCATGTCTTATTTGTTGTTCTTTTTCTTTTTTCCTTTTTTTCTGTCAATTAGTTAGTTTCTTAGATGGATTGTCTATCTTTCATATATTGTTCAGTTAGACCTAGTGGGCCTATATAACCTGGATTGTATTCCTTTCATGTTTTTGTTTGGATATAGTTTGTGCTTCTCTTTGATGTCTTAGATATGGGACGTCACAGAGCCATATCATGGTTTGGGTAAATGCCCTGCGTTATCTGTCTTTCACGTTTTGTTCAGTTAGTTATTTACTTACACATTTTGTCATGTTAGTTAGTATGCCTACATGTTATGCATTGTGTTCTTTATTTTATTTATTTTTTTCTGCCAATTAGTCAGTTTCCTGGATAAATTTACCTTTCACATATTGTTCAGTTAGACCTAGTGGGCCTACATAACCTGGATTGTATTCCTTTCATGTTTTTGTTTGGATATAGTTAGTGTGCTTGCATTGTAGTCGATGGGCTCTTGTTGTGGTTCTGTCCATAGATGCTTGTAATTTTGTGTCATTTCATGTTTTGTTCTGTGAGAGCGGGCTGGTTTTGGAACATTACTTAGTTGTTTTAATTACATATGAGTCTATTCTGTGAGTTTGTTCCATGTTTTGTTCAGTTTTTTATGGTCTCACTTTCTGGTTACTTCTGTTATTGTTCTAAAATATGTGGGCGTATGGCCTGTGTCATCTTACTTTAACGTTTTCTTCAATTTTAGTGAGTTTCCCATTGTCCTCTTTATTGTTCATGCTAGGTTTTTAACCTTCCTTCAAGTTTTGTTCGGTTAGATTTAGTGTTTATCCAGTGATGTCTTAATTTAATGTATTTTTCAGTTAGTGACTGTTCCTGCATTAACCTCCATAGTCACATATAATGCCTCTCTCATTGTTGTTCTCTCCACATGTGTGGACGTTTCTTGTGTTGTCCTTCTTTAATGTTTTGGTCTGTTGGAGTTGGTTCATCCTGCACCATAATGTAGTTGTTTCATTCAAGTGTGGTATGTTTCCTGCGACCTCACATTTTCATGTTTTGTTCCGTTACAACCAGCTTGTATCCGACCAAATCCTACGTCTTCGACCTTGCATGTTTTGTTCATTTAGATCAAGTGAGTGTTTCAATTGTATGTAGTGCGGGTGTATTCTGTGTCCCTCCATTTTGAATGTATTTTTCAATTGAAACCATTTGGTATTTCAACATACTTAGTTGTTTTCCATCATGTTTTGTTCAGTATGAGCCAGTTTGAGATTCAAATGCCCTGCTATTTATTTAACTTTCTTTATCTTTCTTTCTTTCTTTCTTTCTTTCTTTCTTTCTTTCTTTCTTTCTTTCTTTCTTTCTTTCTGTCTGTCTGTCTGTCTGTCTGTCTGTCTGTCTGTCTGTCTGTCTGTCTGTCTGTCTGTCTGTCTGTCTGTCTGTCTGTCTGTCTGTCTGTCTGTCCCTCTGTCCCTCTGTCCCTCTGTCTGTATGTCCCCGTCCGTCCCTCTGTCTGTCTGTCTCTTATCTATCTCTTATCTCTCTCTTTTATCCCTCTCTATCTTTCTCTCTTTTTCTCTCTTCATTTTTTACCCTTTTTCTTTCTGTCTCTGTCTGTCTGTCTGTCTGTCTGTCTGTCTGTCTGTGCGTGCGTGCGTGCGTGCGTGCGTCTGTCTGTCTGTCTGTCTGTCTGTCTGTCTGTCTGTCTGTCTGTCTGTCTGTCTGTCTGTCTGTCTGTCCCCTGTCTGTCCCACTGTCCGTCTCTCTCTTATCTATCTCTTATATCTCTCTTTTATCTCTCTTTTATCTCTCTCTATATCTTTCTCTCTCTTTCTCTCTTCATTTTTTACCCTTTTTCTCTTTCTTTTTTATCTTTCGCTCTTTCTTGCTTTCTTTCTTATCTCCTTCCTCCCTTCCTTCCTGTTTTTTTTCACTAAAATCTAGTTAATGTTTTAACACTATGTACCAGGCTTGCAAAATCGGGCCTCCGTTAGCGTAGCTTACATGTCTTCTAATTCTGAAGATCATAATTTAGTTCATTGTTCTGTCTCTGTGCTTAATTTTCCATAAATAAAGGCTTTTTCTAAAATCTCGTTTTTATGAAATCCGTTTCACCGGCCACGCCGGATCACGACAGAAACAACTAAGAGGCCCATTATCCTCATCTGCGAAAGGATTACGTTAAATATATTTTTTCCACTTCATTTTCTGTCCAAATGCAATTAAAACATAGCTATGGTCTCGCGCCCTCGCCATCCCACCAAAGGATGTCGAGAGGAGATAATGCTATCTGTGTTGATAACGCATAAAAAAGCATTTTGTTGTCCGGGGCCGCGCCGGTCTGGATTCTGGGATCCGCACAAAGACCTTTTGATGATACTGGAAAATCTGTCAAGCGCCAGGGCTTTCGATGATGAATCGTCCTTTTAATGGCGAGCCACGCTGCCGCTTTTCCACCAAACCTCGGGACAATGGTCCACTGTGTGTGCAGTGTGGACTCCATAATAGGAAGTGATGTATCGGAAATAAAAAGCGCAGCAGCACAGGGGACCCGACGCGTTCGCTCATCCTCGGTGACATCGATTCCGGGGTCAAAATCTGGGGAATGTTCTCGCCAAACGCTGGCGTCTGGGCTTTAACGCGACAGAAGGTGGCGGACTCACTGGGTCAATTACTCCCATCTTCATCGAACGGATGTGTTTATGCTCACTGAGGCAAACAGTTATGACCTGTTTATTTTTGGTGCAATATGGGGGATCGGGCTACAGGAATTAGGGATTCAAAAGTCGACGCCCATTTTTTTGTAATGCAAACACCGTATTTTTCAATGTGTATGTTGTAGTATTTTTTATAGTTTGGCAGGGGTTTTGAGGAATATTCCCTGTTATTTTCCACAGGTCTGAGCGTTCACACAAAGTCGGTGAGCAAGGCTTGAAACAACAGTGAGCAACGGCAATCCCGAGTGTGGCAACTAAATCATGATCAAACATGTCCGAAACTTGACATCAAGTTACGTTTTGCTGAGTTTCCGGCAATGCAAACAAAAATTTCACTTTTGAATGAATTGACACATGTACTATTGCAAAGGTTGTACGGCCTACAAACATCGTATGTTCTTACAATTCTTTCACAAGATATCCATTTATTTTTTTTCCTGATATATTTTGTCGCATAATACTAACATTTTTTAGGGCTTATTTTGTCGGTTGCAAGATACAGAACTGTTCTTAATCACATTTTTTAGTGGAAGTACAATGTTGGCAACAAGATTCACTTGATATAATTGGAAATTATTTGAATGCAACACAAACTTTTTCTTCTTTTTCCCAGTTTTTTTTTTTTAACTTTTTATTAAATTTCTTTAAAAAAAAAATCTCATTGTGTTTATTTTTTCCTAGCTGTTACTTTTTCTTTTTGTTCTACATTTATGTTTTTCCTTTGTTTCTTTCTTTTCTATTTTTTTCCTGGCTTTTTTTACATTTTTCCTTCTTTTTTTTCTCTTCCGTTTGTTTCTTTTTTTCTCAGCTTTACACTACTTTTTCATTTCTGTATTTTTTTCTTGTTTGTTCTATTCCCTCTTCCTTTAAATCATTTTGTGCATAATTTTACATAATATTTGGTCATTTTGGGATGAAAGAAGCAAAAACCTGAGGAGCCGTTTAGGACCCAAAAGAGCCGGTTCCTTTTGGTGAGCCGAGCCAAAGAAGCCGGTTCCCGAAAAAATCTACTTACTTTACTCAACTTCGTTCCACCCGGACCTTGACTTCAAAATACCGCATTTAGAACACAGCGTCAGTGGAACCCGTGTATTTTTACCTTCATGCACTGTAACTTTGACTTAATTTGTTTCTTAATTAGCAATTTTGAGCCCTGATTTTTGTGCGCTGGCTCGATTTTCTTGTGCGCTGAGGATGTGCGAGCAGTGCGCAATTGCGCACGCGCGCAGCTTAGAGGAAACATTGGTTGTGACTTATACTCTGGTGCAACTCATATGTGAAATCGTTTCAAATATGTCTGTGAAAGTCTTTGGTTTGTGCTGTCCTTTGATACTTCTTGTGATTAAGGGCTTGTTGGCAGTAAATATCAAAATGTACCGTTAACCAAATTGTTCGAATAAGTTATCTGACTCCATTAACCAAACACAACCTACATCGATCCAACAATTTGTGCACGCTCGTTTTTTGATGGAAAAATGAACAGGAAGTCGACATTTGCACACGGGGGCAGATTTATTTTCCCTAACAAAAGAACTAAGTGAACTCCATCGAAGACGGCCGAAGAAGCGACATTGGAGTCTCTGGGAAGCCTTTTTCTGTAGTCCTTTAGCTTTGTCCTATTGGCCATCTTCTCCCCGCATAATGGTGTGCCGTCTCCTCCCGTGGGCGTGCCAAAGAAGCCCAACGTGCGCTTCAGAATCTCATAGACGAGCGTCTTGATGTCTGGCTTTCTCAAAACAACACCGGGCCTTTCTGCGTCAATAGCGTCTGGGTGTGCTGATTATCTTATCATTGAATAAAGTAAATAACTATCGCATTAAACTCAATAAATGCAACTTGTATTCAATCTTATAAAATCCTTTATAGTCAAATGTATAAAAACCTTCGGGCTAAACATATAAACATGACTTAACCTGTATGGAGTACTTTAAATGTTAAAAAATGTAAAATAGCAAACATAAGAAAGACAACCTTGAAGATAAGACTTTTACATGACAGCAATAGTTCGCGCCCCGGCCGAGTCATTCCTAAGACTTAAAAAGTGGTCGGCGGCGCCCTCTGTTGGCTGCGGCTGCATCGGCTCGCTACAACGGGTCAGGTGCAATCGACATTTCGTTCTGTGTACATTGTTACACAGAATGACAATACAAGGGAATTATTATTATTATTATTATTAATATATCCATGTTTGGTCACGATGGTCATTTTTCAGGACTCGTGACACGGCCATTTTTTGTGCTGTTTTTTTTGTCTACGATATTTGAAAGCTGAACCCTGATTGGTGAGAAAACGGCTAAATACGAGTTAAAATCGGGTGCCTGTATCGCTGTTTTATTCATACTCCACAAATGCAATATTAAACGCAACGCCATGTTTAGACTCGTAGCGCCACATATAATATATTAATAAAAAGAACATTTTGGACTCGATTTTCCCTTTTTGAAATATGTCATTTCCCTAGCATCCTTTTATTATTAAAGACAAGGACACGCTTGATTTTCTGGGAGCGAGACTGGGTTGTGTTTTTTTTTTTTTTTTTTAGTTTTTTCTTGTTCCTGTGGGGGTCGGATTGCGTTCATCCCTAAAAAAAGTGGAGGCGATTGGTCTGACCTATTTGAGGAGAGGTGATAACGCTGGAGATTACCCAGGGATCAAGAGGCTCACTGGCCTCTCAAACAACAATAACTGGAGAGCATAAACCATCTCAGCGCCCCCCTCCTGCGACCCTTATGGCAGGACTAAAAAAACACTCCACTAAATGGACCGATCCAAATTCGCTATTATCGATACGTCAGTGTTCTCGTTTGCCCGCGTCATTTTTGCTGGGGACGCATCGTGTCAAATCAACGTGCGTCCCCGGGACGCAACTTTTTTGACACCAAATTGTCATTAGCATTATAATCAAAGCGGCGCTGCCTTTTCCAGCAGCTGCCCTATTGTTTTATTGTCTGCTCCTATCTTCGGTGTTTTTTCTTCCCGTTTTGACAACTACACTATGGATGACTTCTATCCTATGGGACATGGGTTTTAGCGCACAAAAATGCGTGTATTCAAGGAATTTCAACTCCTTGCCCTGAAGAATTCTCGTGCAGGCGTGATGAAGGGGCCTATCGTGGAAGAAGAGCCGGAGCTAGCGAAGCGGCTAGCGGCGTTATAAGTCTTCGGTACCATCCGTAATCATGGTTAATGCGAACTCACGACCAAATAAGATCATCGAGTGCTGGTGGAAAACATCGAAGCGCACAGGGAAGCGCAGTTGTTGTGTTTTGCGGAAACGTGGCTCACGTTTAGCATTCCGGACGCGAACGTGTAGCCACCCGGAGCTACCCGGAGCTATCCGGCTTCAACGCCGCTATACAGAGACAAGAAAGCCGGGAGGAATCTGAGAGAAGGCGGACTAGCTAAAACGAGGTGGTGTATCCCTGGATTTTCACAAAGAAAAGATTTCCATCTGCGGCAGGGATGTGGAACTTTTGGACTAGCGTGACGTCATCCACTCCGCTACAAGCACCCCTAGGGCATCACGTTAATCTGTTAATAAACAACTGGGTTGACTGCTGGAAGTGTGAATTTCCCTACGGGGATGAATAAAGTATCTATCTATCTATCTATCTATCTATCTATCTATCTATCTATCTATCTATCTATCTATATATCTATCTATCTATCTATCTATCTATCTATCTATCTATCTATCTATCTATCTATCTATCTATCTATCTATCTATCTATCTATCTATCTATCTATCTATCTATCTATCTATCTATCTATCTATCTATCTATCTATCTATCTATCTATCTATCTATCTATCTATTATCATTTTTTTAACAAAGATTTACCGCACACCAAACTTTTCGTGAAGCAGATCCGCCATTGTTGTTTTGGTCTCGCGGTTCGAATTTTCATCTGCACGCCGATCTCCAGTTCGAGTTGTGTAGTGAAAGTCCGTCTTTTTTTAGAGAGCCGAGAAAATACATGAAGGCCTGTCTCACTCCTGTTTTGGCTCCCGTCTGTTTCCCGGTTTCGACCCGTTTTCTGATCTCGACCACGTTTTTTGCTCTCCTGTCCCAGCTACTGATCTGTATTTTTCATCCCCGACACCGCCATCGCTCGCCACTGATATGCCAATTCCGCTTTCCGAGCGACCTGCTCCCGCTCGACCTGCTCGACATGAATGAGGTCTATTATAAAAAAAAGTTCAAAAATGAAGTAGCTTGAAAGTTTACTCTAGAAGGAAAACACAGAATAATACAGTAGAATAATACATTTTCTTATTCGAATTATTAATTCATTTTCTGCATTAAATTATTGTTGTTAATATACTGATTAAAAGGGATCACCACAAACCTGTCTTTTTTCTTTTTCTCCTTTTATACTTCCTTTTTTTCTTAACTTCTTTATACAACATCATCATTCGTAATACAGTGAGACCTCGGTTATCGCGGTTAATGGGGATCAAAATCACCCGCGATAAGTGAAAATCTGCGAAGTAATGGCGCACCTTAAAAAATGCTTAAAAAAAATATATATATATTTTTTTTTAAATGTTTTGATTCTATTATTATTATTTTTTAGACATGCGAAGCTCTGAACCCGCGAACGTGAAACCACGAAGTAGCGCCGCCCCTTCAAAAATGCTTAAAAAAATAAAAAAATAGAAAAATAATAAAAAATAAAAAATATATATATATATTTTTTTAATTATTTTATTTTATTATTATTATTTTGTAGGCCCGCGAAGCTCTGAATCCGCGAACGTCGTAGCGCAAAGTAGCGAGGTCCCACTGTAAAATGCATCAAAGCAAGTGAGCCGTTTGAGAGCCGGCTCTCTTGAATGAGTTGAGCCTAAAAAGCCGGTTCTCTAAAAAGAAACGGACTTTCACTACACAACTCGAACTGGAGATCGGCGTGCAGACGAAAACTCGAACCGCGAGACCAAAACAACAATGGCGGATCTGCCTCACGAAAAGTTTGGAGTGCGGTAAATCTTTGTTAAAAAATGATAATGACAATTTCGTGTCAAAAAAGTTGCGTCCCGGGGACGCACGTTGATTTGAGACGATGCGTCCCCAGCAAAAATAATGCGTCTAGGACGTGGGCAAACGAGAACACTGATGCAATGTATTTATCCATCCACCAATCATCTGTACCTCTTATCCTCAGTAGGGTCACGGGGGTGCTGGAGCCCATCCCAGCTATCTTCGGGCAGTGGGCGGGGGACACCCTGAACTGGTTGCACCCCAGGCGCAGGGCACACAGGGAAAGACAATTCACTCCTAAGGACAATTTGAACCGGCCAATTAACCTGACATGCATGTTTTCAGAAACCAAAGTGCCCGGAGGAAACCCACGCAAGCACAGGGAGAACATGCAAACTCCACCAATAAGGCTGCCTATTCTGGACTCGAACCCTTAACCTCTGCACTGCAGGGCTGCAAACTCACCACCCAACCACCGTGCCGCCCGCAATATATTCATAAACTTTGTATTTGAATGATCTGTAATTTCCCCAAAAAATCTGTTAAGAAAAAATGGAGTCAAATATTTGCGTATTCATCCTACGTACTTTTTTGTTGTTTTTAGGTTAACGGGCATCGTAATTCCCCGAAATGGCTTTGGACATTTTTTTGTTGGCGAGCTCTAATAACAAAGTGCTTATTTTGATGGGGTATTATTGCTTGGTGAAAGGATTTCTCTTAGAGACACGGGCAAAAAGATTAAAGCCATTGCGACAAGAGCTTTGAACTCTGTGAATTTCGGTGAATTTTGGTGACGTTGAAATCTGAGAAATGATGGCTGTGTCTGTTCCTCATGAGGCCGAGAAACACGTCTGTGTTCTCTCCTTGTGAGTGTGGGATGTGTTTGGGTGCACTGTTGTTTCTTTCTGATGACTTCTGTGAAAATTCAATTTTTTTTTTTTTTTTTTGCTTGCAGTATAGCAGTGGCGGGCCGTGCATTTCACACCTAGGCCTTCAGTAGTGCTACATCTAAATCGCCCCACAGGGTGCGTAGGGGGCTTAAAATCTCATCTCATCTCATCTCATTAGCTGCACCGCTTATCCACAGTAGGGTCGCGGGGGTGCTGGAGCCCATCCCAGCAATCATCGGGCAGTGGGCAGGGGACACCCCGAACTGGTTGCCAGCCAATGCATGGCACACGGGGACAGACAACTCACTCACTCATTCACACCTAGGGACAATTTGGACCGGCCAATCCACCTGAAATGCATGTCTTTGGAATGTGGGAGGAAACTGGAGTGCCCGGAGGAAACCCACGCAAGCACGGGGAGAACATACAAACTCCGCACAGGTAGTCCAGTAGCTGGATTTGAACCCACACAGGAGGTTCCCCGAGACCTTAGAACTACGCCGCTGTGCTGCCCACACTGTTGTTTCTTTCTGTGGAAATTATTATTATTATTTATTCATTTTTTTTGCTTGCAGTATAGCAGTGGCGGGCCGTGCATTTCACACCTAGGCCTTCAGTAGTGCTATATCTAAATCGCCCCACAGGGTGCGTAAGAGGGCTTAAAATATATGAATATTTTGAATTATAATATAATATAATAACCTCATGATATAATAAAGGCAGCACGACCGCGCAGTGGTTAGCGCGTGTGCGGCACAGTTCTAAGGTCTTGGGAACGTCCTGTGTGGGTTCAAATCCAGCTACCGGACTTCCTCTGCGGAGTTTGTATGTTCTCCCCGTGCTTGCGTGGGTTTCCTCCGGGCACTCCGGTTTCCTCATTCCAAAGACATGCATTTCAGGTGAATTGACCGTTCCAAATTGTCCCTAGGTGTGAATGAGCGAGCGAGTTGTCTGTCCCTGCGTGCCCTGTGATTGGCTGGTAACCAGTTCAGGGTGTCCGCTGCCCACTGTCCGATGATTGCTGGGATGTGCTCCAGCCCCCCCGCGACCCTACTGAGGATAAGCGGTGCAGCTCATGAGATGAGAAGAGATAATATAACAATAAGCAGAAGTAAATGGAAGGAGACCAAGAGGAAGGCTGCGATTGACATGGATGGACGGTGTTATGAGTGCACTGCAGGAAAGAGGTCTAAAAATAATGGAAGCTAGAATAGAATAGAATAGAATATACCTTTATTGTCATTGTTACAAAATGGGTTAACATATTGTGACAACGAAATTAGAAATTAGAACGCTTGTTGGTGATAGGAATGAGTGGAGAGGTGTTGTTAAAGGATAGTGGGATGTTTAGATGTGTTCTAAGGGATGGGCAGGACACCCCTATGATGCGGCAGGGGTAAACCAGTGAAAGCTGTCAGGCCCTGCTGTTGAACAGAAGAGTGTGCTGTGTCACCCTGACCCGAGTGACATGGCCGCTTTTTTGTGTCCCATTTCATCTGGAGGGACGAAAGCATGACCAACGTGGATGCCAAGGAGCTTAATTTGTTTGGGTATTTGGGTTTGCCATGGTCCAGACATTTTTGTGTGTGTTTTTTGCTATTTTTTCCTCTTTTTTAATTTTTTTGATATTGTATGTGTTTGTCTTGCTGTCCTTCACCCTTCTTGAGGGATATGACCAAGATAGATGGATAGATAGAATTATAATGTTTTGTTTTCAAGGTTAGGAAAATACTAGAATTCTGGGTAAAGTGCTTCAAAATGCTTGACATTGTTGCCAGTGTCGTGCTTCTTGGAAGTCTGAGGGTCCGAACCACAAAATAAATGAAGAAAAATATAAAAGAAAAATTGCTCTGATGGTTAGTCATCATGGCGTTGTCATGTGAAGTGTCACTGCCCCCTACTGGTTGCACCAAAGAGGGGAGCTCTAGTTAGAAAACCAGTTATTTGGCTCAGCCTACTGACATAAAGTGTCTCTTTTGGCTCCCAAACTGTCAGGACCAGAACGGAAGCAGGACCCAATTGCGTAACGTTTACCACAATTTTTATTGAAGAAAAGAGGAAGGGCTGCGACCACGATCCAGTGTTCACTGGACGCGGAAAGCAAGTCGCTCTCACACTCGGATCATCATCCAAACACGGAAGTGGATCTTCCATAGCGAGCGATGGCGATGTCAGGGACGGAAAAACTGGTCGATAGCCGGGACAGGGAGAGCAAAAGCAATCGGGATCAAAACAGATCTTAGCTGGAGCAAAAACGGGACAGGCGGGAGTCAGGGACAAAAAAGGCTTGCCTTGTATACACAGAGGTTCTCAGACGGACTGACAACAGGGGAGTAAAAGGACTGGGTTTGAATAATGACAGGGAGCCAATCAGAACCTGCAGCACCAAATGAGCGGGCACAGGTGATTCACATCGGTAATCATGACACAAACAGCTTCTTAGATTTTGGGGTTTTTTGATGATATATTATTAATAATAGTAAACCATTATGCACATGATTGTTTAGTAATTAGCAGTTTTATGTCTTTGGCAGGAGATCCCTGAAAAGACAATTATGAAACAGGACATCTCTATCTAGAAAATCATATTTTTCTTGGCTTGGCTCAGTGAGCCGTCTCATTCGGCTACCAAACAGCTCCTCAGGTTTATTCGTTGTTCGTTTAATAATATATTGTCAAAAATGATACAATATGCACCAAAATATTTGATACCGTAAATTCCGGACTATAAGCCGCTAATTTTTTTCCTAACTTTCAACCCTGCGGCTTATTCAGTGATGCGGCCAATTTATGTCATTTTTCTAACGGCCGCCAGTGGCGCTCGAGTGTTGCTACCATTAACTGCCCCATCAAAGCTATATTATTATTATCAAAGCTTTGAAAACTCTCTCGGTGTACTGTCTTTCTTTGTAAATATGTGTAACCCATGTATAATATGTATTTGCAACTGTATATTTTTATAATGTATTTATTTGTATTTATTTTAGACACTTATTCTGATATGTTTTGCACGGGTGAACAAAAAATGAGGGGCGGAACAAACGCGGGGTGCCGAGTTTAAGTGGGGACCGCTAAAGGTGAGGGACAGACAAGGAAAGAAGAGGGGGTAAAAAGTTGGTTAAAGAAAAAGGAGTTGCGTGAGTAAATGTGTTCATCTGATATATTTTTGCTACCATTAACTGCCCGGATGAAAGTTAAATTGTCATTATTAAAGCTAGGAAAACTATCTCAGTGTACCGTCTTTCTTTGTAAATATGTGTAATCATGTATGATATGTATTTTCAACTGTATATTTTTGTAATGTTGATGTGTGTAATGATTTATTTGTATTTATTTTGGACACTTATTCGGATATGTTTTGGACAGGCGAATTAAAAAGAAGGGGCGTAACAAACGCGGGCTGAGGGGAAGTGGGGACCGGTAAAGGTGAATGTTTGTGGACACGGCAGGCAATAGTGGATATAGATTTTTCCCACCCCTTACCTTTGGAAATATACACTTTTTTCCTTGGATTACTTCAACGGGACCCGGACTCTGCAGGTCTGCATCAAACCTTAAGTACCGTTATCATTTTCCATTAATTTTGCCGTCTGTAAATTTTCGGACTGTGGACTTTAATGAAGGACATTTAGTTTCAATCGCGGGACTTGAAGTCAGGTTTGGGTTAATCTTCTGTTTGTGTTACATGTTTAAATGTGGGCGGATGCGGCTTATATACAGGTGCGGCTTGTGTATGTACAAAATCGGTTTTCCTCTTAAAATGTGTTGGGTGCGGCTTATAATCAGGTGCGCTCTATAGTCCGAAATTTACGGTAATTAGTAATTTAAAATGGTTCGCATGGATTCTTGAAAATCACAGGTAAATTAATTTTTTTTTACATATTCCCTAACACATGTAAAATACAACTCCATGTTAGCTTTTTACACACTGAACACGTTTAAAGCCGAGCAAGATAAAATCCCTTAAAAAGCAAAACAATAGAATAAAACCAAACAAAAATGGACTCTTCAGTGTAATAAGTAAATGATAAAATGCAAAAAAAAAAAAAAAAAAAACAACACAGATAAAACAGAAAGTTGTCCTGAAAGATAGAAATAAAAGCAAAAAAAAAAGGGAAAAACATGTTTTTGTGTACCAAACTATGAATGTGAATTGGTGTTTATTATTGCATATTTTCTCTATTCTCTAACATTTATTTCTGGTACCATGAGTAAAAATATTGTGATACAGAGATATACGGACTATTGGAATCAGAATTCATTAAGCTTGAGGATTTGCCTATTTTGAAGTTTTTGGTGTCATTGCATTCAAACCACAAAATGTGAAAAGGGGGAAGGTAGGTTGCTCTCGGCGCTCCTCATTCCGGGGACCATCTGGTTCTTTTGGATTTTGGCATGGTCCTTTGGCATCTCCTTTCCAAACCTTTAACACTCTCTCCCGGTTGTGTAGTCTCACAGATACAGATTTTCGTGACGCTAATATCATGAAGCTTTCGATGAGGTTGAGTGTGGGGAAATCTAGGTAATTGTATCAGATTCTAGACACCACAAGTGACAAACAGGCGGCCCGCGGGCCAGGTCAGGCCTGCTAAGGGATTGAATCCGGCCCGCAAGAGAAAAACAAGCTGCAGGTTGAAATAGGTCAACTTGGTGTTGCCAAAGCCAGGTGCCTCGATCAAAGACACTGTCTCTCTCTTTTTTTTTTTTTTTCCACCCCTTTTCTCCCACTCTCTGTTTCTCTCTTCCTTTGTTGATCTTTGTTTCTATCTCTGTGTCTTCTTTTGCTCTAACTTTCCTTTTTCCTTTTCTCTCTTTTCTCTTTCTCTCTTCCTACCCTTCGCGCTTTCTTTTCTCTTTTCTCTCCCTTTGTCTTTCTATTTCTCTTTGGATTTCTTTCTTCCTCTCCCTTTCTTTTCCCCTCTCTCATGACTTTTTATCTCTTTTGTTTCTCACGCTCTCTCCCTTTCTCTCTTTTTCTTCCTTTGTCCTGCCCTCTCTCCTTTTCCCTCCTTCTTTCTTTTATTTCTTTATCTCTCTTTTTCCTTCTCTTTAATCTACTAGTCTTGCCCCCGACAGAATGTTACGTGAACTTAAAATGAACGTACACACAAAAAATCAGAGCAGGATTTTTATTTTATTTTTTTGCCTTTAGTAGTTTGCATGTGCGAGCTGATTCTGGCGGTGAGCAGTCACGAGCGGTGAGCGGTCCCTAGTAGTAGCCTCTGGAAATGCTCATGGACCTAAATTATACGTCGTTTGCGAGCAAATACTTTTCTTTCCAAAAAAACTAGTAAATGAAAGTTTTGTGTTTAAGGGTTCATATAAAGAGATATCCCTGTACTTGTTTAACATTTAACACAGATATGCATGCTCTAAATCACAGGTGTGAAACAGGCGGCCCGGGGGCCAGATCAGGCCCGCTAAGGGATTGAATCCGGCCCGCGAGACAAAGCTAAAGGGAAGCGCAAGAGAAAAACGAGCTGCAGGTTGAAATCTGTCCACTTGATGTTGCCAAAGCCAGGCGCCTCTCACAAAGGCTGTACTTGTATTACTTTCTTTCTCTCTCTCTCTCTCTCTTTCACTCTAACTCTCATCCTCCATTTTTCTCTCATCTTCTCTCTCTCTCTCTCTTTCACTCTCCCTGTCTCTCTTTTTCTTTCTTTGTTCCTCTTCTTCTCTTTCTCTATCTGTGTCTTTTTACCTTCTTTGGCTCTCCCTTCCTTTTATTCCTTTTCTCTCTCTCTCTCTTGCATCAACCTCCTCTTTCTCCTCTACTCTGTTTCTCTCCTTCTCTCTTTCTATTTTTGTCTCTTTTGTTTAACATTCTCTGTCTATCTGTCTCTCTATCTCTTTCCTTTATCTCTCTCTCTCATTTTCTCCCTTTCTCTCTTTCTTTGTCCCACCCTTTCTCTTGTTCTCTCCCTCTCTTTTTCTCTTTTTCTTTCTCCTCAATCTACTAGTCGTTCTTTCTTTCTCTTTTTCTTTCTTTCTTTGTTTCTTGTTTCTTTCCGTCTCTTTCTTTTTTTCATCTCTCCATCTTTTCTTTTCATTCTTCCTTTCTTTCTTTTTTTTTTCTTTCCATCTCTCCTTTTCATCATTCCTACCTGATTAGTCCGACCCCTGAGAGAATGTTTGTTCAATCTTGTGGCCCCCGAGTTAAAATGAGTTTGACACCCCTGCTCTAAATGATGCTATCTGACTGGACTAAAGTAGCCAAGATGGCTGTGCGTCGATTATTATGATCATTTGAGTACTGACACGAACATAAATATAATTTTTCACCGATCTGTTCCACCAGTCTTTCGAGTACTAAGGTTTCACTGTATTTGTGTTGTACCGTATCGATTCGTGTCTAACGGCCCCCCTATTTTTTTTTCATTGAAAATTGGTCTAACATTTTGTTTCACTTCTTATCAGCTCAGAATAAACATCGCAAGTGACAAACAAGCAGAAGTAAATGGAAGAGGAAGGTGGTGTTATGAGTGCACTGCAGGGAAGAGGTCGAAATCTAGTGGAAGCTAGAGCCTCTTGTTGGTGATATGAATGAGTGGAAAGGTGTTGTGAAAGGACAGTGGGATGTTTGAACGTGTTCTATGATACGGCAGGGGTAAACCAGCGAAAGCAGTCAGGC
The DNA here is from genome assembly GCF_059441175.1 of Urocampus carinirostris. Classification (NCBI taxonomy): domain Eukaryota; kingdom Metazoa; phylum Chordata; class Actinopteri; order Syngnathiformes; family Syngnathidae; genus Urocampus; species Urocampus carinirostris. Next base: position 4,635,600 of record NC_142356.1, read on the forward strand.
CCAGCTGTTTAACAGAAAAGTGTGTTGTGTCACCCTGACCTGAGTGACTGGGCTGCTCTCTTGTGTCCCGTTTCACCACTCTCGAGGGATATGACCAGGGTAGAAGATAGATAAGTGACAAACAGTAATGAGTGTGTGCCGTTATGATTAAAATAACACGGTGACAATGTAAAGTATGGACACAATCCCATCATTTAATTCTACAAAGTCTTTCAAAGTACGATTTAGATCTCAAACACCAAAGAGTTGTTTACTCTTGTCATGTCAGGATGACTTACTGATTTCTCCAGTCTCTCACATTTGTCTCTGGTACTGTGAACAAACATACTTTGCTAATGAGATCAAATTGAAAGCCTTTTCATATGTTATCTTTATTATCACTGTGACCTGGATTTGATTTCAGTTGCATCCAAAGTCTTATGATTCTGTTCAGCACAAATTAAAAAGGTAAACCAAAACTGTAGAGATCCGCTTATTCGCTCGTTACTTTTCAAAATCTGGAAGCCGATACAAGCCAATTTCGGCGCGCTAACCGGACGAAACAGCTTCTCATCAAACGTGGCTGCATTGTCGTAGAGTACCCATGGGTTTCATTAGTGGCAGCTTTGAAACAACAAGCCTCATTCCGACTCCCACGCGCAGATCCCGAAGGCTATCGGCGGAGTAGGAAACAACACTAGCCCGAAGGGTGCTTGCATATCATTTTGACTGCGGCACTCGCATGCACCGTGCACTCGATAGGAGCCACAGTTTCGTAGCTGTTCTATTGAAGCATTTTGCTTTGAAATTGGTAAAAGAAAGGACGCTATTGCTGTTAGCGATATCTGCTTCCTGCCAACTTGCATGATTACCGTAAATTCCGGACTATAGCGTGCACCTGAATATAAGCCGCACCCACCCCATTTTAAGAGGAAAACCGATTTTGTACATACACAAGCCGCACCTGTATATAAGCCGCATGCGCCCACATTAAAAACATGTATCACAAACACAAAATTAACCCAAACCCGACTTCAAGTCCTTCATTAAAGTACACAGTCCAAAAATCACAGCCGGCAAAATGAACGGAAAATGATACTGGTACATAAGGTTTGATGCAGACCTGCAGAGTCCGGGTCCCGTTGAAAGTAATCCAAAGAAAAAAGTGTATATTTCCAAAGGTAAGGGGTGGGAAAAATATATATCCACTATTGCCTGCCGTGTCCACAAACACTCACCTTTACCGGTCCCCACTTCCCCTCAGCCCGCGTTTGTTACGCCCCTTCTTTTTAATTCGCCTGTCCAAAACATATCCGAATAAGTGTCCAAAATAAATACAAATAAATCATTACACACATCAACATTACAAAAATATACAGTTGAAAATACATATTATACATGGTTACACATATTACCTAGAAAGACGGTACACTGAGAGAGTTTTCCTAGCTTTAATAATGACAATTTAACTTTCATCCGGGCAGTTAATGGTAGCAACACGCTAGCAACACAGTAAACGAGTCTGTTAAAAAAAAAACATACTGTACTTGTAAAAATCACGGTAAACCGTCCTCATCTTTGTCATATAAACGTCGTCCCATGCTCCTGCAGCCGGACTCGCGCCGTCACTGTCGCTGGAACTTTAATCCACTCCTGATTCTGTGCCCTCCTCTCCGTCACGCAGCAGACCGGCTTTTCGGAACCCGAACTTGCATGATTACTGTAAATTCCGGACTATAGAGCGCACCTGATTGTAAGCCGCTCCCACCCCATTTTAAGAGAAAAAACGATGTTGTACATACACAAGCCGCACCTGTATATAAGCCGCATGCGGCCACATTAAAAAAATGTAACACAAACACAAAATTAACCCAAACCCGACGATTGAGACTGAATGTCCTTCATTAAAGTACACAGTGCAAAAATCACAGCCAGCAAAATGAATGGAAAATCATACCGGTACTTAAGGTTTGATGCAGACCTGCAGAGTCCGGGTGCCGTTGAAAGTAATCCAAGGAAAAAAGTGTATATTTCCAAAGGTAAGGGTGGGAAAAATATATATCCACCGGTCTAAATCTTACTTTTTGTTCTCGAGCGCCGCTGGCGGCTGTTAGAAAAATTGCATAAATTGGCCGCATCATTGAATAAGCCGCAGGGTTGAAAGTTTGGGAAAAAAGTAGGGACTTATAGTCCTGAATTTACGGTACATACCTGTCAACCTGTACGTTTTTGCCCTACAAAGTACGTTTATCATGCATTTTAAGACGTGTATGACGTGCGAGAAAATCCGTACGGAAAACGCAAATTTGTCAATGATGGGTACCATCCGGTATACACCGACTATCACGAAACAGCAAATCAATCAAGTCAAACGAGTTCGCCGCGGTAGCCTCTATATCGGTATCTTTTTTTTCCGTTGCAAACAAAGCGTGTGGTTTGATGCTACTGTGTGCATGCGTCTGCTGCCTGGGGATTTCCCATAATGCATCATTCCGATCACACGAGAACAAAGCGATGGCAGAGCAGTACGTACTCGGCAGCCGATCAGAAGCAGTACAGAGCATACATGTGGTCTTAAAAAACATCGGATTTCATGTAGTAGTTGTGTACTGAAAGGAAGTCCGTCTCTTTTCAGAGAACCGGCTTTTTCGGCTCAACTCGTTAAAGAGAGCCGGCTCCCAAACGGCTTACCTGCTTTGATGCATTATATTACGAATGATGATGAAGTTAAGAAAAAAGGAAGTATAAAAGGAGAAAATGAAAAAAGACAGGTTTGTGGTTATCCCTTTAATCAGTATATTACCAACAATAATGCAGAAAATGAATTCATAATTTGAATTTGAATATAAATTATTCTACTTAATTCTATTTGCATGTATTTTTTCCTTCAACAGTGAACGTCCAAGCGACTTCATTTTGAACTTTTTTTAATAATACACCTCATTCATGTCGAGCAACTCAGTATCTCATAACTAAATGTTCATTAACAATATTATATTGTATATGATATAATGAGGCAGCACGGCGGCGCAGTGGTTAGTGCATGTGCGGCACAGTTCATGTCTTGGGAACCTCCCGCGTGGGTTGAAATCCAGCTCCAGACTTCCTGTGCGGAGTTTGTATGTTCTCCCCGTGCTTGCGTGGGTTTCCTCCGGGCACTCCGGTTTCCTCCCACATTCCAAAAACATGCATTTCAGGTGTATTGGCCGGTCCAAATTGTCCCTAGGTGTGAATGAGCGAGTGAGTTGTCTGTCCCCGTGTGCCCTGCGATTGGCTGGCAACCAGTTCAGGGTGTCCCCTGCCCACTGCCCGATGATTGCTGGGATGGGCTCCAGCACCCCCGCGACCCTACTGAGGATAAGCGGTGTAGCTAATGAGATGAGATGAGATGATATAATGAAACACATGTACAATACAGTGACTTGTTTACCTGACTGCCCATTTTGCACATCGGGTTAGCTGCTCCTCTTGCACTCTTTGCACTACTGTATAATGCTATACATAGCTATAATTATTTAGTATATTATAACTACTTCAATACTCCAACTCAATACAACATTTTTTTTATATCTGTACATTCAAGGAAACTGTGCGGGTCAGATGTATCGACATTTCGTTTTGTATACACGTGTACAATAATGACAATAAAGTATATCTGAATCTGAATCTGAATAGCATGTTAAACTACAGAAATAAGCCCAAAAAAAAGTATGGTGTAGTATTATTTTGTATTTTGTAAGGGAAAATACGACAGTTTGTAAGGGCATGGAGCCCAGGAGCTTGACAGGTATGTGATTACATATAGGGTGCAACGGACTATAAGGTTTACACCCCAAAAAATAGTATTTTGGCATATATGTTTCATAGCTGTACTAGACTAAACGGTGCATGGAATTACAACCACATTGAGAGTAGTATTGTATAACTGTCAGGACCAGAACAAAGACAGGACCCACTTGCGTGGGTTTCTTAGTTTTATTAGGAAGAAGGGAATGGTTGGACTACACGATCCGTAGGGTTACTCAGACGCGAAAGTGGTATTTCCGTGGCGAGCGAAGGCGGCGTCGAGTAGCGGGGACAAACAGATCGATGGCCGGGACGGGGGAGCAAAAACGTAGTCAAGTTCAGAAAAGGGGTCGGAGCCGGGAATCAAACGGGAATCAGGGCAGGAGAGAGTCAGGGTCGTAAGGGCTTGCCTAGCATGAGCTGAGGTTCGCAGACGGACTGACAACGGGTGACAGGAAGCCGGGGGTTTGAAAATAGACAAGCAGCCAATCAGCGTCCGAGGCAGTTGGCGCCAACGGAGCAGACTCAGGTGCCTCGCGTCACTAACCATGACAATAACTAGAGCAAATTGTATCCACTTACGGTATAAGTGCAAGGGAAGATCCATCCATCCATCCATTATCTGCACCGCTTATCCTCAGTGGGGTCGCGGGGGTGCTAGAGCCCATCCCAGCCATCTTCGGGCAGTGGGCAGGGGGACACACTGAACTGGTTGCACCCCAGGTGCAGGGCACACAGGGACAGACAGTTCACTCCTGGGGACAATTTGGACCGGCCAATTAACCTGACATGCATGTCTTTGGAATGTGGGTGGAAACCGGAGTGCCTGGAGGAAACCCACACAGGCACAGGGAGAACATGCAAACTCCACACAGGAAATTTGGTAGCTGGATTTAAACCCATGACCTCAGAACTGTGCCGCACACGCGCTAACCACCGCGCCGCCGTGTCGCCCGTAAGGGAGGATGAATCGAAAAGTATCACAATACTTTGTATGCAACGGGAATCAAACCAAGGTCGCGGCGGTGACAATGCCAACACCTAACCACTAGACCACTCGTGACACAAATTACGTACCAAAAAGCGTTCAATTTTATCTTATTATCACACTATTTTCACTCATGGTGCCAGAAATGAATGTCAGATAATAGGGAAAACAGGGAATTGTCCCAAAACAGGTTAATTGGCCGGTCTGAATTGTCCCTAAGTGTGAATGAGCGAGCGAATTGTCTGTCCCTGTGTCCCCTGCGATTGTCTGGCAACCAGTTCAGGGTGTCCCCTGTCCACTCCCCGATGATAGCAGGGATGGTCTCCAGCACCCCCGCGACCCTACTGAGGATAAGCAGTGCAGATATTTTATGAATATATAGTATTGATCTCCAAAAGCAGGATTTTAGCAATTATCATTATCGCTAGGAGAAAAAAAAAACAGGAATAACAGTTATCCTCCATCCCTTACTCCAGCTATTTTTCAAACACACACATACAGTATATGAACCTGACCTTTAAAGACTTTCTATAGATTAACACCCTCAGATTTTTTTTTTCTCTTCTAAATGATAAACTTTGGATCGATGGCTACCCGGAGCAGGCTTTCTGTGCATGCGCCGGCGTTCACGGCTGAGTGACTGGTGCTTTAATGGCGTTGAAAGCGAAAATGAAGCTGCTGCAGAGAAGGGGGTAGGAATATAAAATAGAGCGGTTCCAAAAATATTATTTGTAATGAGTGGAGTGGGAACGCTACATTTTATAAATCGAACATGATTTATTTTGTATGTATTAGCGATAGCTATATAAAGTGTTCATACTGGTTCATACAAATGCTTGAATTCTAAAAGATAGTGGTCGAATTTTGGATGAAGTGCTTGCAAATGCTTGACATTGTTGCCTCATTTCTCAACAAGTCTGCTTAAAAAATGACACGAACACTGTGCTTTCGTGGCTTCACTCTGTAATTACGTTCGTCCCACCCCATGATTAACTGCAGCTAGCATGAGTTTGTACAGCATTGTCCCATATAGGCAGGGTTGGGTAGGGTTACTTTCAATGACTTTTGGATTACTCCAATACCAAATATGCTAATAAAAGACAAAAGAAACTAAATATAGTGGAACCTCGGTTTTCGAACGCCTCTCAGTTCGAACAAATCGGAGTCCGACCAAGCACGGGGAGAACATACAAACTCCGCACAGGAAGTCTGGAGCTGGATCGTATATTAGCTTACCAGAAGCATTGACTTACACTATCAGGGTTGGGTAGGGTTACTTTAACTGGATTACTTTCAATGACTTTTGGATTACTCCAATACCAAATATGCTAATAAAAGACAAAAGAAACTAAATATGAATAAAATGAGTGTCACGAAAGGGGTGAGACCGGACCAGAACGGAGGCAGGAGGCAGGAAGGGAGAACTCAATTGCGTGACGATCAAAACTTTTATTTACCAAAATAAAAGTCGTCCAAATCTCCGGGACAAAACAGAACAAAAACATTCTTACACTCAGAATGGTCAGGTACAGGTTTCCTCCGACTCAAACTAAACAGGACAAGGCATAACAGAACGGACAATGTGTAATGAGCCAACACCCGCAATACCCACAACCCAACCTTAAGTAGCAGCCACGCAATTAGCTGATCTGATGGATAGATGGATTCAGCTGGTGCCCAGGGGGCGGGGCAGACCAGTCGCCACGGCGACCATGACAATGATGACTCACAACACGTGGTAAGCTTTCTCTCCTGGCTTTGATCTCTTTGATCTCCGGCAAAACTAACATAAAATGCGACAGAAACAAAATGAAAATCAATCCAAACAGTTTGCCAACATCATTTTTGCCGTTCCATGTATTCCGTTACTCTCCGAGCCTGCACGAAATTTAGTAATTTTATTCATATTTAGTTTATTTTGTCTTTTTTTAGCATATTTGGTATTGGAGTAATCCAAAAGTAATTGAAAGTAATCAAGTTAAAGTAACCCTACCCAACCCTGTATATATAGATACAGGGTTCATACTGGTGCTAAAAATTCTTACAAATGCTTGAATTTCAAAAGCCAGTGCTTCAATTTTGGATGAAGTGCTTGCAAATGCTTGAAATTGTTGCATACTTTGTCTGCTTTTTAGTCTGCTTAAAAAATGAAACAAACACTGTGCTTTCATGGCTTCACTCTGTAATTGCGTCCGTCTCACCCCATGAATAACTGCAGCTAGCATTATTTTGTACAGCATTGTCCCATATAGGGTCATCGCCCCCTATAGGTCGAGCCCAAGAGTACCGGTCCATGCTATACATGAACAGGGCACCATGAAATGTGTATTTATGCAAGGATTAAATATTACTCATTGATTTGTTTTATGGGCAATTCTTAAAAAAGCTTGAATTTTCAAAGATAGTGCTTCAATTTTGGATGAAGTGCTTGCAAATGCTTGAAATTGTTGCCAAGTTTCTCAACAAGTCTGCTTAAAAACACTATTATTATATTACTTTTACTTTATTATTGTTTTATTTTCATCACAAGGATACTGCTGGAGGTGTGAATTTCCCTATGGGGATGAATAAAGTATCTATCTATCTATCTATCTATCTATCTATCTATCTATCTATCTATCTATCTATCTATCTATCTATCTATCTATCTATCTATCTATCTATCTATCTATCTATCTATCTATCTATCTATCTATCTATCTATCTATCTATCTATCTATCTCTCTATCTATCCCTCTATCCCTCTATCTCTCTATCCCTCTATCTATCTATCCCTCTCTCTATCTATCCATCTATCTATCTATCTATCTATCTATCTATCTTTCTGTCTCTCTATCCATCTATCTATCCATCTCTCTATCCATCTCTCTATCTCTCTATCTCTCTATCTATCTATCTGTCTATCTGTCTATCTATCTATCTATCTATCTATCTATCTATCTATCTATCTATCTATCTATCTATCTATCTATCTGTCTATCTCTCCGTCTATCCATCTATCTCTCTGTCTATCCATCTGTCTATCTATCTATCTATCTATCTATCTATCTATCTATCTATCTATCTCTCTATCTCTCTATCTCTCTATCTCTCTATCTATCTATCTCTCTATCTATCTATCTATCTATCTATCTATCTATCTATCTATCTATCTATCTATCTATCTATCTATCTATCTATCTATCTATCTATCTATCTATCTATCTATCTGTCTATCTCTCCGTCTATCCATCTATCTCTCTGTCTATCCATCTGTCTATCTATCTATCTATCTCTCTATCTCTCTATCTCTCTATCTCTCTATCTCTCTATCTCTCTAACAAACCAATTACTCCTTGCAGAAATATGTATACAGATATCCAATATATGCTCATATCAGTTTGGTTCCCCGTCCAAAACTCTCTAAACTACCTTCAACAACAAATCCTTCTTCTACGCTCTGCCCTCTAATGGCTTCCGGCCCTTTTGATCCATTGCAGGTTTTTAATCTGTCACCTTCCCAAACCAAATCACATTCCCCGGATTAAAAGACAGTTTGATATAAACCCAGACGCAAAATCCAATTTTGATGCTCCTGTTTGATTTAAAAGAAGTTTGTATTAAAAAGGGTTTGGAATTAAAAGAGGGCTGTCTTCCATAGGGTTATGCAGTGTTACTTCGCCATATCGGGATTTGATTTTTTTTTCCCCGTGAAGTCAAATCGAGTCATGTTTATTTGTGACGCCCTTAATCACAAAGAGTCTCAAAGGGCTGCGCAGACCACAGATTATTGCAAACTACTGACTATTATGACACCATCCCCTGATCTGAAACCTACATGAGGGCAAGGGAAAACTCAAAAACCTCAGTATAAGTCAAGTCATGTTTATTTGTGACGCCCTTAATCACAAAGAGTCTCAAAGGGCTGCACAGATAAAATATTATTGCAAACTACAGACTATTATGACACCATCCCCTGATCTGAAACCTACATGAGGGCAAGGGAAAACTCAAAAACCTCAGTATAAGTCAAGTCATGTTTATTTGTGACGCCCTTAATCACAAAGAGTCTCAAAGGGCTGCACAGATAAAAGATTATTGCAAACTACAGACTATTATGACACCATCCCCTGATCTGAAACCTACATGAGGGCAAGGGAAAACTCAAAAACCTCAGTATAAGTCAAGTCATGTTTATTTGTGACGCCCTTAATCACAAAGAGTCTCAAAGGGCTGCACAGATAAAATATTATTGCAAACTACAGACAATTATGACACCATCCCCTGATCTGAAACCTACATGAGGGCAAGGGAAAACTCAAAAACCTCAGTCAAGTCAAGTTATGTTTATTTGTGACACCCTTAATCACAAAGAGTCTCAAAGGGCTGCACAGACCACAGATTATTGCAAACCACAGACTATTATGACAGCATCCCCTGATCTAAAACTTACATGAGGGCCAGGGTTGGGTAGGGTTACTTTAACTTGATTACTTTCAATTACTTTTGGATTACTCCAATACCAAATATGCTAATAAAAGACAAAACAAACAAAATATGAATAAAACTACTACATTACTAGATTCTCGTTTGTATTTTCTTAGTCATTTATTTATTTATTTATTTATTTTTAACTACCCTTGCTTTCCTTTTTCCTCAATTATTCCTGTTGTCCTTTTTTTCCTAATCCTCTTTGATTTCCTTTTTTCCTGTCTTGATTTTCATTTCTTTGTTTATGTCCTATATATTTTCTTTCGTTTTCTGTTTTAAACATTATTGAAACAGGTCTAAGGAGCCACTAGGGAAGTGCTAAAGAGCCACAGATGGCTGACCCCCCGGTATCGACTTACACTATATATAGACGGATACAATTGTCGCATTTTAGCAACAGATTTCTTGTTTTATTTTGCGGAAAGAACCAACGCCAACGATTGAATAAATACCATAACAAAAATGTACCACCTTAGTTGGAATGCACATTTTTTCGGTCGCATTTTGGAACGCGGTGCCCTTTCACGGTACGCCACTTACCGAAACGACTCTTTCGGCGACATTTGAAGTTTCAAAAGAAGCCTTTGAGTTCCCAGAATCTCCTCGACCTGTTCAGTATTCCGTCCATGTTGGATCCCGACCTTACGGTTGCATGTCCTTGGTGCATGCAGAGCGCGGCAAATGCTTCTTTTTTAGGGGTAGGGGGCGGCGTTGAGAACGGGGGAGGGGATGGCATGCTTCAGAACATTTTAATGTACCTTGTCATTCTTAGCAGACTATCAGTAAGCCCCGCAGCAGGGGAGCTCCTGGCCAGCATTTCTATTATAAGATTGATTGAATTACTGTTGCTGGAGTTGACATTTAAAGGATTAAGACAGTCAGGACGCTTATAACAAATGAGGCAGATCTGTGTAGAGACACTTTAATCCGCTTTCTTGTTTGCATGCCTTCAAAATACTCCATTTTTTTCAAGTCAAGTCAAGTCAAGTCAAGTCATTTTTATTTGTATAGCCCTAAATCACGAAGAGTCTCAAAGGGCTTCACAGATTATTACACTATATTATTTTTCAGCCGACGAGAAGAGTAGGTTATTCATATGCAATAGAATAGAAGTGAGTTTTAAGCTTAGATTTAAACATTTCCACTGAGGTTGCAGATCGGATCTCAGGGGGAAGAGCGTTCCACAGCACCGGTGCCCGGATGGAGAACGCTCTCGAACCAGCAGAACATTTCTTTGCTCTTAGGATCACCAGAAGACCGGCACTCTCAGATCATAGACATAGAGTGACTCAGTTAAAAATTTAGGTGTCATATTTGACTCTGATCTATCCTTTGAAACGCATGTAAAGAAAATTACGAGAACCGCTTTCTTCCATCTTCGTAACATTGCTAAAATCCGTTCAATACTGTCTCAGTCGGATGCGGAAATTATAATTCATGCGTTTGTTACCTTCCGTCTCGATTACTGTAATGCACTACTCTCTGGTCTCCGGAAGTTAAAATAAAGTCTCTTCAGCTGGTACAAAATGCCGCAGCGAGGCTTTTAACTAGGACAAAAAAGTACGATCACATAACACCGATTTTGGCTAACCTGCATTGGCTCCCAGTTAGCCTTGGATGTGATTTCAAGGTTCTCTTAGTATTATACAAAATCATACATGGACTTGCTCCCTCTTATCTTTCAGATCTGATTTGCCCCTATGTCCCGGTCCGGAACCTACGATCTGAAGTTTGATGTCGCTAATCTACTTTTGTAGTTTGACCTATAGAAATAAAAGGTCTTCATTGGATTGATTCCAGACTGTCGATAGCGTACTCGTGGAAAATTGTTTTCAATGTAGAATGTTACATTTCTATCCATCCGTCCAACATCGACTGCCTTTTTGTATGTACTCTATATCACTGATGGTACAGTGGGTAGGATTTGGGGCTCTCTAGGCTAGTTTTAAAGAGAATTCTGAAAATCACTGATCATGTCAATGAATTCTCAAGCCAGTCAGAAAACAAATTTCTAAGAAAATCACAACAAACAATCACTGGTGAACTTTTTAAGTTGGTGACCTAGACGGTAGTAGAGTATCAGATAATACTATAAGCTGTTTCATCAATATCCTTCCATCCATTATTATCACGGTTGCCCATGGCACCCTGCTCGCTTGGCGCCAGCTGCGGCTTGTTGACTGATTGGCTTCCCTACTATTTAAGCTCAGTGCTCTCACTCACCCTTAGTCAGTCCGTCAACGAACCTCTGCACCCGCAAGACGTGTGTTTTGACTGTCCGGTATCGATCCCGTCTATTTCGTCCTGTTTTGATATCGGTCTCCAATGTCTGGTATCGTTCCCGTCTATCTTGTTCTGTCTGATCTGTGTCTCCAGTCTCCTATATCTGTTATTAATCTTGTCAGTCCCGTTCTGTCCGGTATCAACACTATCTGTCCGATATATATATATATATATATATATATATATATATATATATATATATATATATATATATATATATATATATAATAATAATAATAATAATTTCCTTGTATTGTCATTCTGTGTAACAATGTACACAGAACGAAATGTCGATTGCACCTGACCCGTTGTAGCGAGCCGATGCAGCCGCAGCCAACAGAGGGCGCCGCCGACCACTTTTTAAGTCTTAGGAATGACTCGGCCGGGGCGCGAACCACCGACCTCCCAGTCTCAAAGCGGGCGCCTTACCATCTAGGCTACTGAGCTGGTAGTATATATATATATATATATATATATATATATATATATATATATATATATATCGAACAGATAGTGTTGATAGGATGGGCAGCACGGAGACGCAGTGGTTAGCGCATGTGCGGCACAGTTCATGTCATGGGAACCTCCTGCGTGGGTTCGAGTCCAGCTCCAGACTTCCTGTGCGGAGTTTGTATGTTCTCCCCGTGCTTGCGTGGGTTTCCTCCGGGCACTCCGGTTTCCTCCCACATTCCAAAAACATGCATTTCAGGTGAATTGGCCGGTCCAAATTGTCCATAGGTGTGAATGAGCGAGTGAGTTGTCTGTCCCCGTGTGCCCTGCGATTGGCTGGCAACCAGCTCAGGGTGTCCCCTGCCCACTGCCCGCAGATGGCTGGGATGGGCTCCAGCCCCCCCGCGACCCTAATGAGGATAAGCGGTACGGCTGATGATGTATATATATAGGATTACATATATAGACGCATTATTTTTTTGTTGTGGACGCATCGTGTCAAATCAACGAAATTCTCATTATCATTTTTTAACAAAGATTTACCGCACTCCAAACTTTTCGTCAGGCGGATCCGCCATTGTTGTTTTGGTCTCGCGGTCCGAGTTTCCGTCCGCACGCCGATCTCGATTTCGGGTTGTGTAGTGAAAGTCCGTCTGTTTTTACAGAACCAGCTTTTTCGGCTCAACTCATTAAAGAGCCGGCTTTCAAACGGCTCACTTGCTTTGATGCATTATATTACGAATTATGATGTTGTATAAAGAAGTTAAGAAAAAAAGGAAGTATAAAAGGAGAAAATGAAAAGAGACAGGTTTGTGGTGACAATATAACATGTTAAACTACATAAATAAACATGTTTGAAAAAAAAAAAAGAAGTTATTGTATTTTGTAAGGGAAAATATGACGGTTTGTAAGGGACTGGAGCACACTCAATTTATATATAAATTGCAATTTGATAATCATCTCTTTTTCATTTCCTACTTGTAGTTTCGGTCTGCCTGTGTATTTTTCTTCTCAGGCTAAAACAGGAGGAGTTGTGATCTTTAAGATATTGTTTTGTATTGTACCTGTACATTGCATGTACAGTTTGTATGAACTCATTTCCTTTGCTCGACAACTTTCCTGGATTCGGTCCCAGGCATTATTTTATTAAAGTATGTCAAAGATATGTTTGTAGTATTTCCCTCTCAATCTTACTGGAGTAGTATTTTTGTATCATAGTGTGACTGTAGGCAGCACGGCGGCGCAGTGGTTAGCGCGTGTGCGGCACAGTTCAAGTCATGGGAACCTCCTGCGTGGGTTCAAATCCAGCTCCAGACTTCCTGTGCGGAGTTTGTATGTTCTCCCCGTGCTTGCGTGGGTTTTCTCCGGGCACGCCGGTTTCCTCCCACATTCCAAAAACATGCATTTCAGGTGGATTGGCCGGTCCAAATTGTCCCTAGGTGTGACTGAGCGAGCGAGTTGTCTGTCCCTGTGTGCCCTGCGATTGGCTGGCAACCAGTTCAGGGTGTCCCCTGCCCACTGCCCGGAGATGGCTGGGATGGGCTCCAGCCCCCCCGCGACCCTAATGAGGATAAGCGGTACGGCTGATGAGATGAGATGAGATGAGATGAGGATTACTGTAGTGTGATATGTTTGTAGTATTTCTGTCATAATATTTCAGTATTATTATTTTTGTATTATAGGATTACTGTTGTGGTATGTTTGTAGTATTTCCGTCATAATATTACTGTAGTAGTATTTTTGTGTCATAGTATGACTGTAGTGATATTTGGGTTGAATTTCTGTAGACGTATTTTTGAAATGGTTCTATATTAGTATTTTCGTAGTATTTCTGTGGTTTTTTTGTAGTATTTCTGTAGTAGTATTTTTGTATTATAGTAATAGTGTAGTGGTATGTTTGTAGTATTTCCGTCATGATATTTCTTGAGTAGTACTTTTGTGTCATAGCATGACAGTATTGTTGTAGTATTTTTGTAGTATTTCCATAGTAGTGTTTCTGTAATATTTCTCCAGTAGTATTTTTGTATTATAGTGTTACTGTGGGGGTATTTTGTAGTATTTCCATCATAATCTTTCTGGAATAGTATGTTGTGTCATAGTATGACTGTAGTGGTATTTGGCTTAAATTTCTGTAGAAGTATTTTTGAAAAAGTTCCACATTAGTATTTTCGGAGTATTTCTGTTGTATTTTTGTAGTATTTCCATAGTAGTGTTTTTGTAATATTTCTGTAGTAGTATTTTTGTATTATAGTGTTACTGTAGGGTGATGTGTTTGTAGTATTTCTGTCATAATCTTTCTGTAGTAGTATTTTTGTGACATAGTATGACTGTAGTGATATTTGTATTGAATTTCTGTAAAAGTATTTTTGAAATAGTTTCACATTAGTATTTTCGGAGTATTTCTGTAGTATTTTTGTCATTTTTCCATAGTAGTGTTTTTGTAATATATCTCTTGTAGTATTTGTGTGTTATAGTGTTACTGTAGTGTGATATGTTTGTAGTATTTCTGTCATAATCTTTCTGTAGCAGTATTTTTGTGTCATAGTATGACTGTGGTGATATTTGTGTTGAATTTCTATAGAAGTATTTTTGAAATAGTTCCACATTAGTATATTCGGAGTATTTCTGTAGTATTTTTGTCATCTTTCCATAGTAGTGTTTTTGTAATAATTCTCTTGTAGTATTTTTGTATTATAGTGTTACTGTGGGGGTATTTTTGTAGTATTTCCGCCATAATATTTTAGTTGTAGTATTTTTGTATTATAGTGTTACTGTAGTGGTATGTTTGTAGTATTTCCGTCATAATATTTCAGTAGTAATATTTTTGTGTCATAGTATGACCCTAGTGATTTTTTTGTTGAATTTCTGAAGAAGTATTTTTGAAATACTTCCATATTAGTATTTTCGTAGTATTTCATTAGTATTTTTGTAGTATTTCCATAGTAGTGTTTCTGTAATAAAGTGTTTTTGTATTATAGTATTACTGTAGTGGGATGTTTATAGTATTTCCGTCATAATATTTCTGTAGTAGTATTTTTGTGTCATGGTATGACTGTAGTGATGTTTTTGTTGAATTTCTGAAGAAGTATTTTTGAAAAAGTTCCACAATAGTATTTTTGGAATATTTCTGTAGTATTTTTGTAGTATTTCCATAGTAGTGTTTCTGTGATATTACTGCAGTAATATTTTTGTATTCTAGTGTTACTGTAGTGTGATATGTTTGTAGTATTTCTGTCATAATATTTAAGTAGTATTATTTTTCTATTATAGGATTACTGTTGTGGTATGTTTGTAGTATTTCTGTCATAATATTTCTGTAGCAGTAATTTGTGTCATAGCATGACAGTAGTGATATTTTTGTTGAATTTCTATAGAAGTATTTCTGAAATAGTTCCATTTTAGTATTTTTGTAGTACTTTTGTAGTATTTTAATCGTATTTTCATAATATTTCTGTATTATTTTTGTCATCTTTCCATAGTAGTGTTTTTTGTAATATTTCTATAGTAGTATTTTTGTGTCAGAGTATGACTGTAGTGATATTTGTGTTGAATTTCTGTAGAAGTATTTTGGAAATAGTTCCACATTGGTTTTTTCGTAGTATTTATGCCGTATTTTTGTAGTATTTCCATAGTAGTGATTCTGTAATATTTCTGTGGAAGTGTTTTTGTATTATAGTATTATTGTTGTGGTATGTTTCTAGTATTTCTGTCATCATTCGGTAGTATTACTTTTGTGTCATAGCATGACTGTAATGGTATTTTTGTTTAATGTATGTAAAAATATTTTTAAAATAGTTCCATATTTTCGCAGTATTTATGTAGCATTTCCATATTAGTGTTTCTGTAATAATTCTGTCGTAGTATTTTTGTATTATAGTATGACTGTAGTGATTTGTTTGTAGTATTTCTGTCATAATATTTATTTAGTATTTTTATTTTATGTTACAGTATCACTGCAGTGATATGATTGAGGTCATTTTTAGTATTTTCCTCATAGTATTTTTGTATTATGAATTTAGTAGTTTTGTAATATTTATGTTTGTATTATTGTAATACTGTAGTAGTATTCTTGTACTGTTTTTATGATACACTATTATTTATGGTTTATTTATTATTTATGCAGCCCTTTGAGACTCCTTGTGATTAAGGGTGTCACTAATAAACATGACTTGACTTATTATGGCTGGTTATGGAATTATATAGTATTATATTATGTATTATATTATGGATTACTCATGCACATCGAGTGAATACTGTATTCAATTGAGGAAATACTGCAAGTGCATATTACTAAGCCTAATTTCTCTCTTTTTTTTTCTTTTCATGCATCCGGGCTCACCCTTTCATCCATGATAGGTAAGTGCAATTTTTGCATGTTTTCATATGGCTTGATCCAATTATTGCACACTCCAGTGATAATCTTAACTGCCGGGTTCGTACGGATGCTTGGAATCATTGGAAATGCTTGCGTTTTGATATCGTGTTTTCAATGTTTTGAAAACGTACTTGAATTCTGGGTGAATTGCTTGCAAATGCTTATGATTGTTGCCACGTTTCTTGCTTGTTTAGGCTACGTATAAACAGGGAACTATTTGTTTATGAGTGCAAGGATTCCATCTCAATGTTGGACATTGTCTATGGCAGGGGTGTCCAACTCATTTGAACTCGGGGGCCACACAATAGAACAAATATTCTGTTGAGGGCCGGACAAGTAGATTAAAGAGAAAAAAAAAAGAGAGATAGAGAAATAAGAGAAAGAGGGAGGGAAAAGGAGAAAGGGCGGGACAAAGAAAGAAAAAGATAGAGAGGGAGAGAGAGGGAGAAACAAAAGATAAAATGTCGTGATAGAGGGGAAAGAAATCCAAAGAGAAATAGAAAGACAGAAGGACGGAAAAGAGAAAAGAAAGTGTGAAGGGTATGAAGAGAGAAAGAGAAAAGAGAGAAAAGGACAAAAAGGAAGTTAGAGCAAAAGAGGTTAAGAGACACAGAGAGAGAAAGAGACAAAGAGCAACAAATGAAGAGAAAAAGAGACAGAGAGAGTGAAAGAGACAGAGACAGAGTGGGAGAAAAGGGGTGGAAAAGAAAGAGAGAGAGAGAGAGAGAGAGAGAGAGAGAGAGAGAGAGAGAGAGAGAGAGAGAGAGAGAGAGAGAGAGAGAGTGGGAGAAAAGGGGTGGAAAAGAAAGAGAGAGAGAGAGAGAGAGAGAGAGAGGGAGAAAGAGAGAGAGAGAGACAGAGTGGGAGAAAAGGGGTGGAAAAGAAAGAGAGAGAGAGTGAGAGAGAGAGAGAGAGAGAGAGAGAGAGAGAGGTGAATAAATACAAGTACAGTGTCTTTGTGAGATTCAAATAGATAGATTCAAATAGAATCTCACAAAGACACTGTTTCAAGTCAATGAAGACCTCCCAAAGCACTTTACAATGTGTTTCACACTTACCCATTCACACACACACTCACACACCAATAGGCAGACAGCCATGCAAGGCGTCTACTGCTTATAGGGGCATTAGGGATTTAGTGTCTTGCCCAAGGACACTTCGAAATATAACACGGAGTAGCCGGGAATCAAACCTGCGACCTGTTGATCCCAAGACGAGATAGTGCTTGAATTTGCCCATGCAAAAGCTGTACGAACGAAAAAATACCTAGCCTACATTTAGCAAACAGTAAACAGCGTTTTTTGAGTCGACACTGTGAGAGTCCCCATTTTTTGCAGCCAATCTCATTTGCTGCTGCAGATGCCAATCTGCCCTCTCAGACTGGGAGGAGAAAAGCATTTATTCACCCTGACACTGATCAGATAAACAGGAAATGATAAATGCCGTCCCCCTTTTTTATTTCCTTGAACCTGCGTTCACTTTTTTGGGCTTGTTGCTCAAAACGAGGCAACAGGCCGCTGTGATTTGCTTCCAGGGTTGGGTAGGGTTACTTTAACTTGATTACCGTAAATTCCGGACTACAGAGCGCACCTGATTATAAGCCGCACCCAGCACAGTTTAAGAAGAAAACCGATTTTGTACTAACACAAGCCGCACCTGTATATAAGCCGCATGCGCCCACATTAAAGAGATCTAACACAAACACAAAATTAACCCAGACCCGACTTTAAGTCCCGCGATTGTAACTGAATTTCCTTCAATAAAGTACGCAGTCCAAAAATCACAGCCGGCAAAATGAACGGAAAATGATACCGGTACTTAAGGTTTGATGCAGACCGGCAGAGTCGGGGTCCCGTTGAAAGTAATCCAAAGAAAAAAGTGTATATTTCCAAAGGTAAGGGTGGGAAAAATAAATATCCACTATTGTCCGCCATGTCCACAAACACTCACCTTTACCGGTCCCCACTTCCCGTCAGCCCGGGTTTGTTACGCCCCTTCTTTTCAATTTGCCCGTCCAAAACATATCAGAAAAAGTGCCCAAAATAAATACAAAAATATACAGATGCAAATACATATTATACATGGCTACACATATTTACAACGAAAGACGGTACACCGAGAGAGTTTTCAAAGCTTTAATGATAATAATATAACTTTCATCCGGGCAGTTAATGGTAGCAACACCCGAGC
Organism: Urocampus carinirostris; assembly: GCF_059441175.1. Classification (NCBI taxonomy): domain Eukaryota; kingdom Metazoa; phylum Chordata; class Actinopteri; order Syngnathiformes; family Syngnathidae; genus Urocampus; species Urocampus carinirostris. Next base: position 4,654,121 of record NC_142356.1, read on the forward strand.
GCCGCTAGCGGCCGTTAGAAAAATGACATAAATTGGCCACGTCACTGAATAAGACGCAGGGTTGAAAGTTTGGGGAAAAAGTAGCAGCTTATAGCCCGGAATTTACGGTACTTTCAATTACTTTTGGATTACTCCAATACCAAATATGCTAATAAAAGACAAAATAAACTTAATATGAATAAAATGATGACTCACAACACATGGTAAGCTTTCTCTCCTGGCTTTGATCTCTTTGATCTCCGGCAAAACGAACACAAAATGTGACAGAAACAAAATGAAAATAAATCCCAAAAGCTTGCCAACATCATTTTTGCCGTTCCATGTATTCCGTTACTCCCCAAGCCTGCACAAAATTGAGTCATTTGGAGTAATCCAAAAGTAATTGAAAGTAATCCAGTTAAAGTAACCCTACCCAAACCTGAGCATAAAGCAAAAGCTACAATGGAATGGTTCACCAAAAATCATTTCAAGGTGTTAGAATGGCCAAGTCAAAGTCCAGACCTCAATCCAATTGAGAATCTTTGGAAAGAACTGAAAATTGCTGTTCACAAACGCTTTCCATTCAACTTCACTGAGCTCGAGCTGTTTTGCAAGGAGGAATGGGCCAAAATATCAGTTTCTCGATGTGCAAAACCGATAGAGACATACCCCGAGCGACTTGCGGCTGTAATCGCAGCAAAATGTGGCGCTACAAAGTATTAACTCAATGGGGCTCCACAACAGTATCTCCGACCTGCCTGGTGTGTTCCTCATTTTTCATGATGCTCTTTGCGCTTTAAACAGACCTCTGAGACTATCACGGTGCAGGTGGATTCATACAGAAACTTTATTACACACAGGTGGATTCCATTTACCATCGTTAGTCATTTAGATCAACATTGAATCATTCAGAGATCCTCACTGAACTTCTGGACAGAGTTTGTTGCACTGAAATTAAACCTGTTCGCTTCGTACCAGGCCATGCAACCGCAAAGGGGATGCGTCAAGTGGTTGTCATAGTAACGCGTTTCACCAAATGGTGAATGAGAAGCCCTGATAACCGCCTTCAAGCGTTTTGGATGAATATTTATATTATTTCTTTAAAGTATTGTGCAATCATATGTTGACTATTCAATGCTCATGTAATTATAGCTTTTTAAATGAACGCGCTTGTGCTTAATGTGGCAATTATTTCCCGAGTAGAAGTGAAAAGTGACTGTGCCTAATAAGCTCGCTGCTGCATATTATATTAGTATTTGAATACAGGAATGATTGATACTACCTTTAGTAGAAAATACAAACATTACTCCCATTCTCAGGTAAAAACTACAGTTTATAAAGGATACAACCATTCCGAGGTGGGTATGGTAACATGAACATGCTGTATGGTGGGGGAAAGAGACGTCTAGGAAATAGCTAATGCGTTCCGCAGTGCCCCAAATAATATAATTTTATCGGAAATAATATGTATGTGTAATATATGTGCATATGGATGCATAAAATGATCAATACATTTAGATTTAAAGTAAAAAAATCTCATTTTATTTACTTTAGGTGTAACATGACTTCAGCTGGTAGAGTGGAGTTAGTGGGTGGATGCAGGTGAGGTCTAGAAGACAGTACATTCAATTTGAAACTGATTTTAAAACTTAAACGTACGTTGATTCCTCCAATAAACGCATTTTTGTGCGTTAAAAGCCATAATGTAGTAGTTTTCAAATGGGACGGAAATTACCGAAGATAGAAGCAGACGATTAAAACAATAAATCACAAAAAAAAAAGATATATAACACGGGGCTGCTGGAAAGGCTGCCACTTGCGGCGGCATCTATGATATTCTCAAAAATAAAAAATAAATGATATGGTACAAAAAACACATATATCAGGTTACCACCTTTAGACATAACTATGCAAAACACTCTAAGTGAACTACTCTACTTTTGGGGCAATTAGAAACCTAATCTTATTTTTCAAATAAAAACTAAATTAGACCTCTTCGTAGGGATTGTAATCCGCCCCAAAAACCCTCAATTGAGTCCTGGGTTAAAGCTTTTTAGTCCAGCCACCCGTAATACCCTGAAAATTAGGAAGTGACCCACATGTGACGTTCGACTGGTTACACCGAGTTCCAGATGTAGATCCAGCTGTTGCCGCGCATTATCGGACCGACTGATCCGGTGTTTCATTTTAAGGGAAAAAACAAAAAACAAAAAAAAAAAGATGAGGAAAAACCCGCCGTAGCTAGCGTAAATTGAAAACCAAACACCTCATGTGTCATAACCGCCGCAATGATGACGATAATAACAGTAATAATGGCCATTCATTCGCTGTGCCTTTATCTTCATCTGGCGCAGGGTAATGAGTATTCAGTTTCCGACCTTGCCCCCGTTCTCTTAGCACTTTCACCCCCCCCCCTCGGTTTTCCCTACTGTGCCATATGTAGGTAAGAATAACGATTCCACTGTCATTATTATTTATTCAGTGGCACCCGTTGCGCATGTAAATGCGAAGTTGGCTATAGGCCGCCTGGCGAATTAGCCCGGGTAATGAATGTAATTAAAGTGCCCTATTGGACCTGTGTCTGTTTTCATTAATTCGATATTCACAGATTGTGCTGCTTTTAGAAGCGTGGGCGAGAATTGTGGTATATGCAGATGTTTTTTGTTATTTATTCGCAGTATAATAGTTCCACGTGCGTTGTCAGTTTTTAAAAACAAATACTTAGTTCTGTGTGTTTTTTTTTAAATATCCTGGAAGTAACTAATCAATAATAAGTTAATCTCATCTCATTAGCCGTACTGCTTATCCTCATTAGGGTGGCGGGGGGGCTGGAGCCCATCCCAGCCATCTCCGGGCAGTGGGCAGGGGACACCCTGAACTGGTTGCCAGCCAGTCGCAGGGCACACAGGGACGGACAACTCATTCGCTCATTCACACCTAGGGACAATTTGGACCGGCCAATTCACCGGAAATGCATGTTTTTGGAACGTGGGAGGAAACCAGAGTGCCCGGAGGAAACCCACGCAAGCACGGGGAGAACATACAAACTCCGCACAGGAAGTCTGGAGCTGGATCGTATATTAGCTTACCAGAAACATTGACTTACACTATCAGGGTTGGGTAGGGTTACTTTAACTTGATTACTTTCAAATACTTTTGGATTACTCCAATACCAAAAATGCTAATAAAAGACAAAATAAACTAAATAGGAATAAAATGACTCAATTTTGTGCAGGCTTGGGGAGTAACGGAACACATGGAATGGCAAAAATGATGTTTGGATTTATTTTCATTTTGTTTCTGTCGCATTTTATGTTCGTTTTGCCGGAGATCAAAGAGATCAAAGCCAGGAGAGAAAGCTTACCACGTGTTGTGAGTCATCATTTGATTCATATTTAGTTTCTTTTGTTTTTTATTAGCATATTTGGGATTGGAGTAATCCAAAAGTAATTGAAAGTAATCCAGTTAAAGTAACCCTACCCAACCCTGGATAGATAGATAGATAGATAGATAGATAGATAGATAGATAGATAGATACAGGGTTGGGTAGGGTTACTTTAAGTAATCCAAAAGTAATTGAAAGTAATCCAGTTAAAGTAACCTTACCCAACCCTGCATGTACTGCAGTAGGCTGCGAGGAGAAGCCCGTTACGAATGGCCGACGCGTGGTCGGCTTTTGACCCCTCCTTTTATAACACATTTGTCGTTGCTCGCTCCTGAAACTTTATCAAATAGTCCAAAATTTTACCTCATCTTCTCCGCTCACCTCGTCGTCCTCTTCATCTGGACCACCGCACCGATAACAGGAACCTTGTTGGACCGGACCTCATCTTGTACACCCTTCTCTAAATTTTGATTCCAAGATCAAAACAGGTCGTAGCGGGAGACAAACAGGAGCAAAAAAACGGACTGGCGTGAGTCAGGGTCGAAAAAGGGCTTGCTGTGTGAAAACAGAGAGATTTGCAGACGGACCGACAAAAGGGGACTGACAGGACAGAGTTTGAATACTGACAGGGAGCCAATCCGTCAACAAGCTTAGCTGGTGCCATACAGGTGGGGCCAATTGGGCGCCATGGCGACCGTGACATGAAATCTTTTACCATTGGGAAAAACATACCGTGAGTAATCAACACCACCCAGAAGATCATAGGCTGCTCTCTGCCCAGTCTAGAGTGTAACACCTGCTTGCGATACCCTAGCAGAGCCATCAACATTATAAAATACACCTCCCACCCAGACCACCACATATTTGACCTGTTGTTGTCCAGTCGGCCTACCGGTCCCTAAGCTTTCTCTCCTGGCTTTGATCTCTTTGATCTCCGGCAAAACGGACATAAAATGCGACAGAAACAAAATGAAAATAAATCCAAACATCATTTTTCCCGTTCCATGTATTGCGTTACTCCCCAAGCCTGCACAAAATGTAGTCATTTTATTCATGTTTAGTTTCTTTTGTCTTTTATTAGCGTATTTGGTATTGGAGTAATCCAAAAGTAAGTGAAAGTAATCCAGTTAAAGTAACCCTACCCAACCCTGAGTACATGCCACCGGTGATTTAGCTCTGCATCTAGTTATGAGGGGGCGGTAAATGTTTATTATGCAGCACAGCCCTCCGCCCCAATGACACGGCGGAATCTTGCTCAATCAATATCCCCCCCTCGCTGGAAGCTAGCTTAATTTGTTTTTTCAAGGATTTGCTTTTCTGTGTCAAGGTGCTCGCCCCGACGGACATTTTGGAAAGGAGTGACATTTTGTTATAAGCTGGTGCACGCTAGGCCTTTAATCAACGGCCCTTTTCATTTTGGTAAATACTCGGGACTGGGGGCAGCACGGCGGCGCAGTGGTTAGCGCTTGTGCGGCACAGTTCATGTCATGGGAACCTGTCGTGGGTTCAAATCCAGCTCCAGACTTCCTGTGCGGAGTTTGTATGTTCTCCCCGTGCTTGCGTGGGTTTCCTCCGGGCACTCCGGTTTCCTCCCACATTCCAAAGACATGCATTTCAGGTGGATTGGCCGGTCCAAATTGTCCCTAGGTGTGAATGAGTGAATGAGTTGTCTGTCCCTGTGTGCCCTGCGATTGGCTGGCAACCAGTTCAGGGTGTCCCCTGCCCACTGCCCGGAGATGGCTGGGATGGGCTCCAGCCCCCCCGCGACCCTAATGAGGATAAGCGGTACAGCTGATGAGATGAGATGAGACTCGGGACTGGTTGGTGGACAAAGCCGTGGAAATACGAGTCCGTTTTGATGGATGAATGAATGAATGAATGAAAACTTTTATTTCGAACATTAAAATAAAAACAGGACAAAAACAATGAGTCAACAACAAAATAATGTTCGAAAAGGTGTAGTCAGAAGCAGATGCTTATTTTTCCTACCCCTTTATCTTCCCTATTAAATACATTTAATAATATAACAAAATCTCGTGGATATACCTATTCCATTGGTCAGATATCAATAATGATAATAATTACAATAATCACCTATTTCATACACTAATCTTCGCCATACCTATCCCTCAACGTCATAATACGCCTACTTACCAAATGTCACTGCGGCACCAATGATAATAACAACAATAACAATAAACATAATATTTATAATAACAGTTCTGATATAATAATAGCAACAATAACAACAAGTTAAACATAGTTATAAACGCAGTATTTCCAATCTCCCTCATATCCCATTTTCTTCATCCGTGTATTTCGCCAGTAATGCTTTTTTTGTAGTTAAATTTGAACACATGGATAGTTGGACATTGTTTGATCTCATCTTGTAAATGATTCCAAAGTTTGACTCCACACACAGACACACTTTTCCTGGTGGTTCTCACCTTTGAGATTTTGAATTTACTACAGCCCCTCAAATTATAATTTCCCTCTTTCCGAGTGAATATTTTTTGTATGTTTTCTGGCACTATGTTTTTGTTGACCTTAAATAACAGTTGTGAAGTGAAAAATTGTATTAAATCGTCCAATTTTAATAATTTGGACTGCATGAATACATTTTTGGTATGATCCCGATATCCTACCCTGTGTATGGTTCTTATTGCACGTTTTTGAAGGATAAAAAGGGGCTAGAGTGAACTTTTGTAATTATTGCCCCAGACTTCTGCACAATATGTTAAATAGGGCAGAACGAGAGAACAATCTAATAAATACAATGCATTATAATTTAAAAGAAATTTGGCTTTATTAATTATTGAAATGCTTTTAGATACCTTAGTTTGTATGTGTCTGACGTGTGTTTTCCAACTTAATTTATTGACTATTATGACCCCTCAAAACTTAATTTCTGATTTGTTTGTATTCATAAATACGCATATATTGATGTAAAAATTGAAAATATACAGTATTTATTTGTGTAACTTGCATCATTTTTTTTAACCAATAAAAACCTCAATTGTTTCTGTGCAGGTTATACACAAGATTTTACTGTCGTAAATGAAGTACCGTATTTGTGCAATAATTGATCATTTGAAAAATATCACCTAACATTGGACACCACGGGAATCGAACTTGAGTCAAGTCATTTTTATTTGTGACGCCCTTAATCACAAAGAGTCTCAAAGGGCTGCACAGATCAAATACTATTGCAAACCACAGACTATTATGACACAATCCCCTGATCTAAAACCTACATGAGGGCAAATAATACACATATATTGTCAACATAAAATATAGGTTATTCATATGCTATAGAATAGAAGTGTGTTTTAAGCTTAGATGTAAACATTTCCACTGAGGTTGCAGATCGAATCTCAGGGGGAAGAGCATTCCACAGCACCAGGGCTCGAATGGAGAACACTCTTGAACCTGCGGATTTCTTCTTGGCTCTTGGGATCACGAGTAAACCAGCATTTTCAGAGCGAAGGCTCTAGACCGGAAATTAAATCTGAAATATATGAGGGGAGCAAGTCCATGCTGGATTTGGTATTGTCACGTGACCGGACCAGATCGGAGGCAGGAGGCAGGAAGGGTGAACTCATCCGCGTTAACGATCAGTTACTTTTATAAAGGAAATAAAAGTCGTCCAACACTCAGGGACAAAAAAAAAACAGGCTTACAGGCAAACAGGAACTCAGACTAGCAATACTCACAAAACAGGCTTTTACGGGCAAGTACAGGTTTCCTTAAGTCAAACAGAACAGAATAATGCAAAGTAATGCAATGAACCCGCAAATTAGAAAATCTGCTACAGCCGGTGCCAAGGGGGCGGGGCCAGCCGGTCGCCACGGCGACCATGCTGGACATGACAGCTATATTACCAACAGAACCCTAAAATCACATCTCAAACTAACAGGGAGCCAATGCAGGTTAGCTAAAACCGGGGTAATTTCTTGTCTCGGTTAAAAGCCTGGCTGCAGCATTTTCACCAGCTCCAGGCTCTTGATTTTGGACTGCAGGAGACCAGAGAGTAGGGCATTCCAGTCATTGAAACGGGAGGTAACAATTGCATCAAATATAATCTCCGCATCGGACTGAGACAGCATAAGGCGGATTTTAGCAATGTTGCGAAGATGGAAGAAAGCTGTTTTTTGACAGAGTCACTCTGGGTAATATTACCTTTGTCAATGTTCAGAGACGTTTTTGAGAACAAGTCACAGCATTTAGATGGACCAATAACTAACATTTCGGTCTTTTCAGAGTTAAGGCACAAGAAGTTGAGTGACATCCATTTTTTTTTTATCTCAGTGAGGCATGCCTCCAAATTTCTACAGTTTAGTGTGGCAGATTCCTCCATCGGAAGATATAGTCGAGTATCAGTCCAATATTCTCTTTCTTACATTTAACTTTTAAGCCATACTTAACATAGTGTGCAGAAGTCTAGGGCAATAATTCCAAAAGTTGACTCCAGCCCCTTTTTATCCTCCAAAAACGTGCAATTAGAACCATACACAGGGTAGGATATCGAGATCATACTCATATTTTATTCCTGCAGTCCAAATTATAAAAAATAGATGATTTAGTAAAAATTTTCACTGTTTAACTGCTATTTAATGTCAACAAAAACAGTGCGAGAAAACATCCATATCGTGTTCATTCGGAAAGAGGGAAATTATAACTTGAGGGGCTGTCGTAAATTCAAAACCCCAAAGGTGAGAACCACCAGGAAAAGTTTGTGTGTGTCTGTGTGTGGAGTCAAGCTTTGGAACAGATTGCAAGACGAGATCAAACGGTGTCCAACTACCATAAATTCCGGACTATAAGCCGCTACTTTTTTTCCCAAATGTTCAGCCCTGCGGCTTATTCAGTGATTCAGTAATATGTCTAATGGCCACTAGCGGCGCTGGAGTATAAAAGGTAAGATTAAGACCAGTAGAATATGTGCGCCAAGAAAGACTGCAACCTCTAAGTTTATGCATACATTGTCTGTTAAGTAAAGGTACATTCCGATAATGAGAAATAAAAAAAAAAGGGGCGGAGCAAACGCGGGCTGATGGGAAGTGGGGTAAAGCTGAGTTACCGGTAGATCTGTCTGTTGCTGCAGCAGAGAATAGTGGATATATATTTTTCCCACCCTTAACTTTGGTAATATATATGTTTTTTCCTTGGATTACTTTCAACGGGACCCGGACTTTACAAGTCTGCATCATACGTTAATTACGGGTATCATTTTCCATTCATGATGCCGACTGGGGTTCTATGATTGTATACTATTGACTTTGGATCGTGTTGATAGAAGGCTAGGAGGCTAGGACCTTGACTCAGTCTCTTGGCTGGGAGCAAGTGTCTCAGCCAATTGGCTTTGTAGTGTACTATGATTTGACGGATGACGGATAATTGATAAAGAATATAGAACAATAAATCTCTACAAAATCTCAAACGTGGAACTTGTAGCCTGGTCTGGGTTAAACTTGTGATCGTGTCACTAGTTTTAATGTGGGCACGCAGCTTATACACAGGAGCGGCTTGTGTAAGAACAAAAGTGGAAAATCACTTAAAAAGTGGAGGGTGCGGCTTATAATCAGGTGCGCTCTATAGTCCGGATTTTACGGTATTCACTTGTTCAGGTTTAGATACAAAGGAACATTCCTGCGGAATAGATTGATGAGGAGGGTGGGGTTTGAGTGGTGCGGGAGATTGGGAATAGTGCGTCTCTCTTTGTGTTATTGTTGTTATTGTTATATCATAACTGTTATTATTAATATCATTACAATTGTTGTTATATCATTGGTTTATTTGGTAGGGAAGATGAAGGAGTAGGGGATATAAGCATTTGTTTCTTACTACCCCTTTATGAGCATATTAAAATGGAATAGAATAGAATATACCTTTATGGTCATTGTTACAACATGGGATATATTGTGACAACGAAATTGGACGTGGCACTCCAGGTCCACATTTTACAGTGAGGATAAGGAAAACAAAGATATAAAGGACCAAAGAAGATGTTTTAACTGTCTTTGTTGTATAGGCTTTGTTTTCCTCCGAAGGGGGGGTGGTGTATGAGGGGGTGAGGGACAGACAGAGATGGGCGGATCCAACTAGATGTTTGATCTTACTGTACACACGGTCCAGTGTTTTTTCCCTAATTGCTCAGTCCACGTGTTGAATGGATTTGGGACGTGCAGCCCGATTAAAGTCGCCGGCGACGATAAAAGCTCCGTCGGGGTGTGCAAGCTGCTGTTTATTGATAGCAGCGGGCAGGAGATTTAGCGCTATGCTAACGTTAGCATCCGGTAGAACGTTATTATGTAACATGATTTTGTTGTTGAGTTATTGTTTTTCTTCTGTTTTTATTTTCATGTTCCAATAACCTAAATCCTATTTATTAGCTTTAACCTTGTGTTCGAATAACTCGCCGCCATACACCCAATTTTCCTTTAAGCTTATTGTTTCTTCCTCAGCATCTCAACTCAACCCGATTTACATGCCTACTCAACCCAGTTTGAGTGTTCTAACCACGCGTATTGTTTAGGCTCCTCCAAACGTAATGAGTGACCTTTTACCTGATGTTCGCACTCCACAGAATGTTTCCGGCGCGCTTCAACGCGTTTCACGTTTCGATTGCCGCGACCTTTTACTCGTCGTGTCGGTAGATGCACGGCGTTGCCAATGCATGGAGTTGTTGACCTACATCGCACCCTTCTGTGCGTCGGTGTGCTCACCTAAAGCTAGAAATGAGCACGGATGTGAAAAAGCTGCCAGAAAGCCGTGCTTGTTATCAATGTTCCCTGTAATTTTCCACGGGTCTGAGCGTTCACACAAAGTCGGTGAGCAACACTTGAAACAACAGTGAGCAACCATAATCCCAAGTGTGGCAACGGAGTCATGATCAAACATGTCCAAAACTTGACATCAAGTTACATTTTGCTGAGTTTCCTGCAATGCAAAATGATTTTTCTCTTTTGAATGAATTGACTCATGTACAATTGCAAAGGTTGTACGGCCTACAAATGTCGTTTGTTCTTACAATTCTTTCACAAGATATCCATTTTCTTTTTGTTTTCCTGATATATTATATATTACATTTTTAGCAGTAGCTCAGGAGGTAGAGCGCTCGTCTTGGGATCAAGGGATCCCAGTTCGAATCCCGGCTCGTCCGTGTTACATGTCGAAGTGTCCTTGGGTAAGACACTGAACCCCTAATACCCCCAATAAGCAGGTTAGCGCCTTACATGGCTGCAAGGCCGCTATTGGGAAATGTGGAGCACATTGTAAAGCGCTTTGGGAAGTCATTGACTTGAAAAGCGCTATATAAATGCAGATCATTTATTTTTTTTAGTGGAAGTACAATGTTCAAACGTTTTCTTCTTTTTTCCGTGTTTTTTTCTACTTTTTTCTTTTAAAAAAAAATCTCATTGTGTTTATTTTTTCCGAGCTGTTACTTTTTTCTTCATCTCATCTCATCAGCCGTACCGCTTATCCTCATTAGGGTCGCGGGGGGGCTGGAGCCCATCCCAGCCATCTTCGGGCAGTGGGCAGGGGACACCCTGAACTGGTTGCCAGCCAATCGCAGGGCACACGGGGACAGACAACTCATTCGCTCATTCACACCTAGGGACAATTTGGACCGACCAATTCACCTGAAATGCATGTTTTTGGAATGTGGGAGGAAACCGGAGTGCCCGGAGGAAACCCACGCAAGCCGGGGAGAACATACAAACTCCGCACAGAAAGTCTGGAGCTGGATTTGAACCCACGACAGGTTCCCATGACATGAACTGTGCCGCACAAGCGCTAACCACTGCGCCGCCGTGCTGCCCTACTTTTTTCTTTTTTGTTCTCTATTTACTTGTTTTCCTTCATTTCTTTCTTTTCCTTTTTTCTGGCTTTTTTCTAAATGTTTCCTTCTTTTTTTCTCTTCCTTTTGTTTCTTTTTTTCTCAGCTTTTCACTACTTTTTCACTTTGGTATTTTTATCTTTTTTGTTCCATTCCCCCCTTCTTTTAAGTCATTTTATGCATAGTTTTACATAATATTTGGTCATGTTGGGATCAAAGAAGCAAAAAAAACCTGAAGAGCCGTTTAGGACCCGAAAGAGCCGGTTCCTTTTAGTGAGCCGAGCCGAAGAAGCCAGTTCTCGACATACTCTACTAACTTTACTCAACTCCGTTTTACTTCGACTCGACTTCAAAATACCGCATTTAGGACACAACGTCGGGGGAACCCGTGTATTTTTACCTTCATGCACTCTAACTTTGACTTAAGTCGCTTCTTAATTAGTAATTTTGAGCCCTGATTTTTGTGCGCCGGCTAGATTTTCTTGTGCGCTAAGAATGTGCGAGCAGTGCGCAATTGAGCACGCGGGCAGCTTAGAGGGAACACTGATTTATTTATACAGCCCTTAATTACAAAAATGTCTCAAAGGACTGCACAGGATTACAATGGCACAATGACCTGATCTTAAACCAACATGCGGGCAAGGAACAACCCAAAACCTCAGCGTGAGGAAAATGAGAAACCTTGAGAAAAGACCTCACAAGTGGTAATCTCCCTTTCAGGATGACCAGGGTGAATTACATTTAGCATTACAGTACACAAACATAGTAAACACTAGGTAACATGTTGAAAATTTGTCCGGAAAGTGCATGACAGCAGCGACGCCCCCAGCCTGTAAAATAGTCCAGAAAGTCTATGACGGCCACGAGGCAGCTTCCCATCTCTGCCAGCTGGTCCTTGCAGGCGTTCACATGCTTCAGGTCAAACGCTGGTCCGCTGACTCATCTCAAATCGTCCTTCTCCTTCGTATCACCACCAGGGAGGCAGTCGGAAAAAGACAGGACAACACAGAAAATGAGGTGGGCATCAATAATAAGCTTTGGAATAGAAGTATGTCTTAAGCCTTGATTTAAAAACTTCCATTGAGGTTGCAGATTTTAACACCGGAAGCAGGGAATTCCATGGAAGTGGAGTGTGTGATGTGTCGGATTGTTGTTAGATTGCTGTGATATGGAGGTGGTGGCAGGAGATCTTCTGGAAGGAACCTGAGGGTTATACATTAAATGGTAAATGGTCTGCATTTCTATAGCGCTTTTCAAGTCAATGAAGACCTCCCATAGCAATTTACAATGTGCTTCACACTTACCCATTCACACATACACTCACACACCAATGGCAGTGTTCATTTTAGCTGTGAAAAGTGATGGGTCCCGGGGACTCGCACGCTCAAAAATCTATGGGTCCCAACAGAGATCTATGGGTCCCCAAAATTTGGTGTTATCCAGGTTGAAATTGTAAATCGGTGACAAATATATCATATAAATCTATATATTCGTTCAGTTTTGATCATCACAGTTTATTGGTAATACAAATCAGTTATCACTTCAGATTTTTCAGTTCATATATTCTTCGTGGTTTGCTGTCCCGTCACAGTTGTAATGCCTTCTCAAGGTCCAATCCATTATCATCCTCCTCAGAGCGTCACCAGGAATATAATTTATTCCATTTTGGGCAGAAAAGTCCTTTTCTTGCTAGTATTCTTTTGTTTATCTTCTTTCGTTGAATCCTTCGCTTCAACACACGTGTTTTCCTTGCCTCCGCGATCTTCCGAAGAATTTCTCCGCAGTTTTTTCGTGCCGGGATGATTGCCGTTTTTTTCGTTCCCGACACCGCCATTGCTCGCCACGGAAGTCCCACCTCCGCGTTCAGAGCGACCTGCTCCCCGTGACCAGCAATCACCGGATCGTGTGTGCAATCCTTTCCCTTCTTCCCCATGAAACTGTGAAAAACGTTACGCGAGTGGGTCCTGTCTCTGTTCTGGTCCTGACATATATATATCCCTCTTTTTATTTTTTTATTTTTTTATTTTTGGGAAAAGGCACCAGGGAGTCACTCAGCAGTGCTAAATAGCTCCTAAACCATAGGTGTCAAACAGGCAGCCCACGGGCCAAATCAGGCCCGCTAAGGGATTGAATCCGGCCCGCGAGACAACACTCAGAGAAGCGCAGGAGAAAAACAAGCTGCAGATTGAAATAGGTCAACTTGACGTTGCCAAAGCCAGGTGCCTCGAACAAAGACACTGTACTTGTATTTCTTTTTTTTCTCTCTCTCTCTCTCTCTCTCTCTCTCTCTCTCTCTCTCTCTCTCTCTCTCTCTCTCTCTCTCTCTCTCTCTCTCTCTCTCTCTTTTCCACCCCTTTTCTCCCACTCTCTGTCTCTGTCTCTTTCATTCTCTGTGTCTCTCTTTTTCTCTTCCTTTGTTGCTCTTTGTTTCTTTCTCTCTGTGTGTCTTTTTAACTGCTTTTGCTCTAACTTCCTTCTTTCCTTTTCTCTATTTTCTCCTTCTCTCTTCCTACCCTTCGCGCTTTCTTTTCTCTTTTCTCTCCTTCTGTCTTTCTATTTCTCTTTTGATTTCTTTCTTCCTCTTCCTTTCTTTTCCCCCTCCCTCACGACTTTTCATGTCTTTTGTTTCTCACGCTCTCTCCCTCTCTCTCTTTTTCTTTCTTTGTCCCGCCCTCTCTCCTTTTCCCCTCATCTTTCTCTTATTTCTTTATCGCTCTTTTCCTTTCTCTTTAATCTACTAGTCCGGCCCCTGACAGAGCGTTTGTTCTATCGTGTGGCCCCCGAGTTCAAATGAGTTTGACACCCCGGTCCTAAACCTTGGGTTCCCAACCCCCATCCGAGACCACTGCCCTCAAGCTAGCCGACAATCCTTTTCGAGATGCAAAACCATGTAAGCTAACAGTGGAGAGAATTTACCTTGGGGGGCCCTAAAAGTCCTACCATAAAATACAGCCAATTAGTTTTCAATGATCCAGTAACAATAGCAACAGTATATTCATCACGTCCAGAATTGTGTTTACCATTCCAGTCTATCGATTTTCATTGACCGTCATTAATCTGGTCATCCCTCTCGCTTCAGGTGATTTTCACCCCAGGTACAGGTCAAGCTGAGGTACAGTTTATTGACGATTAATGAATAATAGATAATTGTCCGTTTCTTCCCACTCCTACTACGTTTCTAGTTACAGTGCATTGCAAAAGTGATAACTTTTTGACATATTCCCATATTTCAGCATTCAAACTAATAGCTAAAAACTCTAAATGCTTTCTAAGAATCAAATTATCTCAACATGTTATACTATACAACAGAGGAGTGGGTGTTGCAAAACTATTGACCCCCTTTGAATCCATACTTAATACAATCTACCGTATTTTCCGCACTATAAGGCGCACCTAAAAGTCTTATTTTTTTTCAAAAGCTGACCATGCGCCTTATAATACAGTGCGCCTTATATATGGCTCAATATTAAATCGCAACTTACGCAACAGCCGCCGACTGGATTTTCCCCCGAACGTGGAGTAGTCTGCGGTGTATGCTGGGATTTATATACCGGCGTTTCATTGGCTAAGCACTGTGTCAATCATCATTTGAATCGATCGCTATTGGCTAAAGTTATGCGGAGCCTCGGATAGGCTAGAGGGCCGAAACAAACCTTGCAATTGATCGAAAAAGATGTGTCAATCATCAGTTAAATCGATCGCTATTGGCTAAAAATATTCGGATCCTCGGATTGGCTAGAGGGCCCAAAAAAAACCTGCAATTGGCCGAAAAAGATGTGTCAATCATCCGTTAAATCGATCGCTATTGGCTGAAGTTATTCGGAGCCTCGGATTGGCTAAAGGGCCAAAACAAACCCTGCAATTGGCCGAAAAAGATGTGTCAATCATCCGTTAAATCGATCGCTATTGACTGAAGTTATTCGGAGCCTCGGATTGGCTAAAGGGCCAAAACAAACCCTGCATTTGGCCGAAAAAGATGTGTCAATCATCAGTTAAATCGATCGCTATTGGCTAAAGTTATTCGGAGCCTCAAATAGGCTAGAGGGCCGAAACAAACCCTGCAATTGGCCGAAAAAGATGTGTCAATCATCCTTTAAATCGATCGCTATTGGCTGAAGTTATTCGGAGCCTCGGATTTGCTAGAGGGCCAAAACAAACCCTGCAATTGGCCGAAAAAGATGACTGAATAGCAAGCTTGCTAAACTACGCCATAAAGAAACATGTTTCATTAGTCTGTATCTGTAAACATTTGACTCTCCTGGATTTACTTGACTCACGGTTGTAAGAAGACCATGATTGCGTATCATTATTGAACGTGAGAACTTAGGTGAGCTATGCGGCTCTATATGTTCCCGGTATCTTGTTTTAAAACGATCTTGATGTTGCTGTGATGAGTTGAGTGAATAAACTCAATTCCAAGTGTTTATTGTCATATGCACAGTAAAGTTGCGAGCGAAAAAGAAAACAGAAACTAAGGAATGGTTGGCATTTCTTGAATCCCAAGTCTTTAACCTTCCGAATGATATTTGAAACGATGCATTTGAGTGACATCGTACGGACACCGCATCCGCACGTGTCTACGACACGTATTTGCTTCTTTGCAAGCTTTGGTAATGTTAAGGGGGTAATCAGTTGGACTGAATCATCTGACTGTTTTGTCGACCTTCCCATTGTAGCGCCTTATAATCCGGTGCGCCTTGTGTATGGAAAATATAGGACCAAAAACTTTTTTGGGGGTGCGCCCTATAAGCCGGTGCGCCCTATAGTGCGGAAAATACGGTACTTTTGCTGCAAACACTGCCACTAATCTTCGTACATCTTGAAACAGAAACATTTGCCCATTATTCCCCCAAAAAACAGCTCAAGCTCATTAAGGTTTGATGGTGATTGTTTATGCACAGCATTTTTCAGATTTTGCCACACAAAAGCACTAAAGGATCCCGGTCTGATTTTAGACTGGCCATTCTAACACCTTTTAACTATTGGTTTTAAACCATTCCGTTATATATTTGTCTTAATGTTTAGGGTCTTTGTCCTGTTGGAGGGTGGGCCAGTGCTTCATTCTAAGATATTTTGCAGACTCCAACAGATTTCCTGCCAGAATAACACTGCACCTAGCACCATACATCTTACCATCACCTCTAACGATGTTCCCAATCAGTCGCTGCTAAAGAAAAGCAACCCCAGAGCATGATGCTGCCACCACCATATTTGACAGTGCGGATTGTATTTTTTCTTATGGAGGGCACGACTAATAGTTCTCATATGCATGCATTTCCCATCTGCCTTAGCCGTCTGGAAACCCAAAGTGATAATGGGACCTCTTGGTTGCTTCTCTGATTACATTTGTCCTTGTTTGAGTTAAACGTTTAGAGGGGGTGGCCAAGTCTTGGTAGGGTTGTAGTGGTATTATGCTTCTTTCAACTTTATATTGGGCAGCACAGTGGTGCAGTGGATAGTTCTTAGGTTCATGAGATCGAATCTTCCTGTGTGGGGTTTGCATGTTCTCCCCGTGGTTGTGTGTGGCTAGGTGTGAATGAGCGAGTGAGTTGTCTGTACCTGTGTGCCCTGCGATTGGCTGGCAACCAGTTCAGGGTGTCCCCTGCCCACTGCCCGATGATAGCTGGGATGGGCTCCAGCACCCCCGTGACCCTACTGAGGATAAGTGGTGCAGATAATGGATGGATCCACTTGATATTGCTCGCACATTGTTCTGGGAAATATGCACGTATTGCATATTAGTTATTCAAGTAACATTGGCTCATTTAGAAGTTACCAGGCAACTTCTGGAGTCAGTTGACTGAGCTGAGAGAACAGGGGTTCACTCTTCTTTTGCAACACCTACTTTTCAGTTATTATTTTTTTAACATAATGTAAAATGTTGAAATAATTTAGATGGATAGAAAGAACGATAGATAGATGTCTAGATAGATAGATGTCTAGATAAATAGATAGATGTCTAGATAGATAGATATATGTCTTGATGTCTAGGTAGATAGATGGATAGATAGATGTCTAGATAGATAGATAGATGGATAGATGTCTGGATAGATGTCTAGATAGATGTCTAGATGGATGTCTAGATAGATAGATGTCTAGATAGATAGATTGATAGATGGATAGATAGATGTCTAGATAGATAGATGTCTAGATAGATGTTTAGATAGATGTCTAGATAGATGTCTAGATAGATAGATAGATAGATAGATAGACAGACAGATAGATAGATAGATGTCTTGATGTCTAGGTAGATGGATCGATAGATAGATGTCTAGATAGATGTCTAGAAAGATGTCTATATAGATAGATAGATGTCTAGATAGATAGATAGATGTCTAGATAGATATATATATGTCTTGATATCTAGGTATATGGATCGATAGATAGATAGATGTCTAGATAGATGGATGTCTAGATAGATAGATTGATAGATAGATGGATTGATAGATGTCTAGATAGATAGATAGATAGATAGATAGATAGATGTCTAGATAGATAGATATATATATATATAGATAGATAGATAGATAGATAGATAGATAGATAGATAGATAGATAGATAGATGGATGTCTAGATAGATAGATAGATGAATGGATAGATGTCTAGATAGCTGTCTAGATAGATAGATAGATAGATAGATGTCTAGATAGATGTCTAGATGGATAGATGTCTAGATAGATAGATACTTTATCCATCCCTGTAGGGAATTTCCCACTTCCAGCAGTATCCTTGTGTTGAAAATAAAATAATGATACAATAAAAGAAATATAATACATAAATACCCAATATAACGTGTTGCTATACACTATTTAAATAGTGCTACATAAAATACACACTGTAATAAAAACTGGGTAATATGCAAATGTGGGGGTGGGGTTTAATGTGGGCTTTACTTCCCGGGTGGAGTTCAAGAGCCTCATGGCATGAGGAAGAAATGATCTCCGTGGAACAAGTCTGTGACAGCAGTCACATTAATTTGGTTCCTTTTAGCAATTGTGTCGAATATGCTGTTGATTCTTCGAAAATATTTTCAGTTTTTTAGCCTTAAATTTGAAGCCTAACATGTGGCAATATGACAAAAATACTTTCTCCCGGCACTGTAATATTGCCAGAGAGGTAAAGGTGAGCACTAGTTGAATGCCCTTTCTTAGCACTCCAAGCTTTTTAAAATATTCAGCCCTTCTCTATAACCTTCCGTTCCACTGGCTCGTTGAAAAAAAATGGTGAACTGAAATCAACGTCGGTGCCGATGCCAGACATCGTTTAATATTTAAAATAAATGAAGCTTCACACTCTTTAAGATTCATCAGTCGCATGTGGAACAGTGACATGGCTTGAAGGACAGCTAAGGACAAAACGACTTGACGGATTAAGGAGAATCTATTCCTTTCTCCTTACACCTCATGGTAGGTGCGGTGTTTGGTGGTTGAGGGGTACCGGCTTATGATTAACTGCCAGGTGGAGTCCTCAAATGGGTCAAATATGGAGCGGGTCGTAAATCTCACATGGCAACTAATAACCATTATCCCTTCTCGATACATGATATATTGCCAGGGTTGGGTAGGGTTACTTTAACTGGATTACTTTCAATTATTTTTGGATTACTCCAATACCAAATATGCTAGACAAAAGAAACTAAATATGAATAAAATGACTACATTTTGTGCAGGCTTGAGGAGTAACGGACTACATGGAAAGGCAAAAATGATGTTGGCAAGCTGTTTGGATCTCTTTTCATTTTGTTTCTGTCGCATTTTATGTTAGTTTTGCCGGAGATCAAAGAGATCAAAGCCAGGAGAGAAAGCTAACCACGTGTTGTGAGTCATCATTTTATTCATATTTCGTTTCTTTTGTCTTTTATTAACATATTTGGTATTGGAGTAATGCAAAAGTAATTGAATGTACTCAAGTTAAAGTAACCCTACCCAACCCTGACAGATAGATAGATAGATAGATGTCTAGATAGATGTCTAGATAGATGTCTAGATAGATGTCTAGATAGATAGATAGATAGATAGATAGATAGATAGATAGATAGATAGATAGATAGATAGATAGAAAGATGTCGAGATATATAGATAGATGTATAGATAAATAGGTAGATTTCTAGATAGATAGATATATAGATGTCTAGATAGATGTCTAGATAGATAGATAGATAGATGTCTAGATAGATAGATAGATAGATAGATAGACGGACGGACGGACGGACGGACAGATGTCTAGATAGATAGCAGGGTTGGGTAGGGTTACTTTAACTGGATTGCTTTCAATTACTTTTGGACTACTCCAATACCAAACATGCTCATTAAAAACAAAAGAAACTAAATATGAATAGATAAATAATAGTAAAATGGGGAGAGAAAGAAATGGAGAGAGCATGCAAGAGAAAGGGAGAAAAAAAGGAGAGGAAAAGAGAGAAAAGAGAGTACCAAACTACAAAAAAATAGAAAGAAATAAAGAGAGAAAGAAAGGCTAGAGAGACAAAAAGAGAGATATTGACAGAAAAGAGAAAGGGACAAAGAGAGAAAGAGATAGAAAAAGAGTGAGTGAGAGAGGGAAATAATGAGAAAGAGTGATTAAAAAGAAAGATGAGCAAAAGACAAAAAAATATTTACCATAAAAATACCACAAAAATGCAATTTCCAAAATACTACAAAAAACAACAAAAAAACTACAGTAATACTACAGCAATTATGACTACATAAATACTTCCAAAATACAACTGCAGTAACACTACAGATATATTACATATACCCTACTCTAAAAAACTACTATACCACTGCAGAAATACGAAGATGTGGTGCTAGGAATCAAATGGACTGAACCATTTCAAGGCTGTGGAGTATTCCCGACGCTGCGTTGTTCACATTCTAGGCCTATCCTGTCCTTTATTGAGGAAATGTGGGTTTTAATATCAAACCAAAGTCACTTACACCAATGTTATAGCTTCAAGTTCCTGCAGGGGGAGCTCACTTTGAGAAAACTCCTCATAGCACAAATGTCGTAGATAGCGCGTGCGGTTTTGGGTTTGAT
Organism: Urocampus carinirostris; assembly: GCF_059441175.1. Lineage (NCBI taxonomy): Eukaryota > Metazoa > Chordata > Actinopteri > Syngnathiformes > Syngnathidae > Urocampus > Urocampus carinirostris. The sequence goes on from NC_142356.1 coordinate 4,674,362, forward strand.
CTTGATTATTCACACAAAGACGGATATGTAAACATTCTTGAGTGGCGTGGCTATTTCTAGCGCTAACGCGGCTAACGCGGCTAAAAAATGACTCAATTTTGTGCAGGCTTGGGGAGTAACGGAACACATGGAACGGCAAAAATGATGTCGGCAAGCTGTTTGGATTTATTTTCATTTTGTTTCTGTCGCATTTGATGTTCGTTTTGCCGGAGATCAAAGAGATCAAAGCCAGGAGAGAAAGCTTACCACGTGTTGTGAGTCATCATTTTATTCATATTTAGTTTCTTTTGTCTTTTATTGCATTATTTGGTATTGGAGTAATCCAAAAGTAATTGAAAGTAATCCAGTTAAAGTAACCCTAAAATGGTCGGCGGCGCCCTCTGTTGGCTGCGGCTGCATCGGCTCGCTACAACGGGTCAGGTGCAATCGACATTTCGTTCTGTGTACATTGTTACACAGAATGACAATACAAGGAAATTATTATTATTATTATTATTATATTGCCAACAAGTTGAATAGTTCAGTGATTGATGTCGTGGAAAACTTGGGAGCGTTTTATGGAGTGGAGATTTGACTTTGCAATTGTTTTTTTGTTTTTTTTTTCAATTTCAAAGTACCATAATTATTTGGGTATAACTGTCATGTCCTGCACGGTGGTCATGGCGCCCAGCTGGCCCCGCCCCTTGACACCATATTCTTTTGAACAACTTTCTGTTTTCTCCATTCTCTAACATTTGTCTATGGTACCGTGAACAAAAAATGGTGTCGTAATAAGATACAATTATATAAATATTGCATTGATGGTCTAGTGTTTAGGGTTCGGCGCTCTTAAAGTCGCAACCGGGTTCGATTCCCCTTGCATCCTATGTTTTAAGATTGATATTTTCCGACTGATCAGTCTTTACAGTTAAAAAAGTGTTTTATTTTACATAGGGAAAAATATTGCTATATACACGGACATATATGGTACTCATTATATTTTCAAAATGAACACTTTTATTAATGCTAAAAGCTAATCATCAAGTAGTTAAATAATTTCGAAACAGAGGTCACATTAACAAGCACTATATGAATGATAACTACTAAACATGTGCATAATAACAGTGGCAGTCGATTAGGCTCAAGAACGCTGTACATTTTAATTTCCATTTCTCAAAATACCTTCTCATACACCTTGGTACTTCACAATAATCCGTCTGGAATTGGTGTTGGCTATTTAGTCTGGTACTGAAAAATTTTACCTGTATAAAGTAACGGTATTTGATTTTATAACTTAGTACACATTCAAAAAAATACACATAATATGAATACAAGGTGTACCTAAACCATCATAAATGCCCATAACACGAATAACTAAACAATAATCATAATTTGAATGTGTACGCAATAATTTATTGAGTATTGGTTTGATGGCGCACACTTGTATACCATTCTTGTATTTTCCAGTAATTTCCGGATTCATTTTGATGGTTGTTCTCATTTGTCCAATAGGCAATAAAACACACAAAATCATGATGAAATGAAATGTTCTGCATTTATATCGCCCTTTTTCAAGTCAATGACTTCCCAAAGCACTTTACAATGTGCTCCACATTTCCCAATAGCGGCCTTGAAGCCATGTTACCTGCTTATTGGGGGTATTAGGGGTTCAGTGTCTTACCCAAGGACACTTCGACATGTCGGACTGACAATCACTCGCAACTTGATGCTCACTAACTGGGCAACAGTAGGCCAGATTCTACGCCATCTATCTCTGCCAGACCTTCATCTGTGTTTGGGTTTGTTCAGGTATGTTTGAGTGTGTTCCATTTTTTGTCCTAATCACGATTCTTGGATCGCTTAACCAATTATGCAGAAAATTACGTTTTCCGGTGTGTTCAGTTTGTTTGAGTTCCGATCCTTTGTTCGAATACCGCAGCAAATTACTGATTTTTTGGGCGTCAAATACTGAGCTGGGGTAGCTGAGGTCATGAGATTGAACCTTCCTGTGTGGAGTTTGCATGTTCTCCCCGTGCTTGCGTGGGTTTATTCCGGGCACTTCGGTTTCCTCCCACATTCCAAAAACATGCATGTCAGGTTAATTGGCCGGCCCAAATTGTCCCTAGGTGTGAATGATACCTAATTGTCTGTCCCTGTGTGGTTTGCGACTGGCTGGCAACCAGTTTAGGGTGTCCCCTGCCCACTAAGAAGATAGCTGGGATGGGCTCCAGCACCCCCGCGACCCTACTGAGGATAAACAGTGCAGATAATGGATAAATACTGAGCTGTTCGAGTACCGTTATCACTGTATTACTATGTCTTTACTATGTAATTACTATGTTAGTACCAAGTTGTCATTATTAGGAGTAAGGGTTAAATAGGCTCAACTATTAAAATTTGTCCCCTTCATTAGGGCACCGAGTAGCGGTATGATACGGCGTAGAAAGTTCAGCCCAACCTGACCTGCCTTTAAAGCCCAACACAGCCCGAGCCTGACCAATTAATGTGATGCTAAGGACATAGCCCGAATCAAACACACATTTTCATATTTCATTTGTGAAGATTCAGGAGGAAGAGAGGTGATTTTGGCTGGGGCTCGGGCTTAAGAGCTTACTGAGTGATTCACATATAAAAAAAATCCTAAGCTGATTTTAAAACACCTTTTGAAACAATTGATGATGTACTTGGGACTATGGGTGTTAAACTCATTTAAGCTCGGGGGCCACACGATAGAACAAACATTCTCTCGGGGGCTGGTTTAGTAGAGTAGAGAGAAAGAAAATAAAAGAGAGAAAGAAATAAGAGAAAGATAGGGAGAGCAAGGTAGAGAGGGTGGGACAAAAAGAGAAAGAGAGAAAAAGAGACAGAGAGAGAGAAAGAGAGCGTGAGAAACAAGAAATACAAACAGAAATAGTCAGAGAGGTGGAAAGAAAGAGAAATAATTAAATCCAAAGAGAAATAGAATGAGAAAAAAAGAGGAGAGAAGAGAGAAGGAGAGAAAGAGAGAAAGGGGAAAGACAGAAGGGGAAAGCAAGAGAGAGAGAGAGTGTAAAGGAAAAAATGAAGAGAGAGCAAAAGAAGGTAAAAAGACATAGAGAGAAAGAGACAAAACGGAACAAAAAAAGAGAAAAAGAGATAGAGAGAGTGAGAGAAAAATGGAGGAAGAGAGAGAGAGAGAGAGAGAGAGAGAGATTAGAGAGAGAGAAACACATGTACCGCGTTTGTGAGAGGCACCTGGCTTTGTTAACCTCAAGTGGACCTATTTCAAGGAGCCGGAATTCGAACTGCGATCTCTTGATCCCAAGACGAGCGCTCTACCTCCTGAGCCACTGCCGCCCAAAAAAAAAACAATAGTGGTCGTGCAGCCATGTAAGGCGCAAACCTGTTTATTGGGAGTATTAGGGGTTCAGTGTCTTACCCACGGACACTTCGACATGTAACACAGAGGAGCCGGGATTCGAACTGCGATCTCTTGATCCCAAGACGAGCGCTCTACCTCCTGATCCACTGAACCCTGTTCCAAAAAATGATTGCTAACCGTACTGACTATTGCTAACAGTACGGACTTTCGAAATGCTAATCATTCAAACACATGTTTCCAATACATTTCAAATACTTCTCAATGTGAATGGTATCCCATATTTTCTATGGATTTTGATTATTACAACATTTTTCTACGGGAATTAAAAACATAAAATTTGTTTTTGTGAGACCCATCTTGTCTTACCTAGTTTGGTCCAAAATCGGATCGTCTCAGTCACCGGTAGCTGACGCTAACGTCACCATGCTAATATCATAGTCTGTCTTGCTGTGAGTGAATAGGAGCCACAATGTTTGTCATGTTTATTATCGCTTAATAAGGAGAACAGTGATTGGCTGAGGAATTGACTCAATCTCATGATAAATAACTATCTTATAAAAGTAAGGGGAGTTTTAAGAAACACGTTGAAGGAATGGTAAACACAAATCTTGTGTAATATTATGTTCCCGATGGCCTACTTTTAGCAAAGATCAAACATCGTCTCTTTCCTTGATTAGAAGAGATTCCCTGAATAATTCAAATCTCAAACTGTAAAAAAAAAAAAAAAAAATCCTACTAAATAATAATTTGTTCCCTTAGTTTTAAAGCACGGTAGACAATTGGGATATGATTTTGATCTGAAATAAGGCTCGAAAAGTGAAATTGCGAGGGGTGGTCAGGGGTGAGGGAATAAACCTTTACCAGGGTTGGGTAGAGTTAATTTAACTTGATTACTTTCAATGACTTTTGGATGACTCCAATACCAAATATGCTAATAAAAGACAAAAGAAACTCAATATGAATCAAATGATGACTCACAACACGTGGTAAGCTTTCTCTCCTGGCTTTGGTCTCTTTGATCTCCGGCAAAACTAACAAAAAATGTGACAGAAACAAAATGAAAATAAATCCAAACAGCTTGCCAACATCATTTTTGCCATATTTAGTTTATTTTGTCTTTTATTAGTGTATTGGAGTAATCCAAAAGTAATTGAAAGTAATCAAGTTAAAGTAAACCTACCCAACCCTGCCTTTGCCTATGCATCCACCTGCTCACTCCAATGTACCAGCTCAAGTCTATAAAAGACTAAAAAAACGACCATACTGCATTTGTACTCTGTAATCCCCAGTTTTGAACAGATAATGGGTATATTCTCAGGGTCTACAGTGAATGTTTACAGTATTTGTACTATAAATATTTTGGCCTGTCTTTGAGTATTTATTGTATACAGGGTTGGGTAGGGTTACTTTAATTTGATCACTTTCAATTACTTTTGGATATATTCCAATACCAAATATGCTAATAAAAGACAAAAGAAACTAAATATGAATAAAATGATGACTCACAACACGTGGTAAGCTTTCTCTCCTGGCTTTGATCTATTCGATCTCCGGCAAAACTAACATCAGATGCGACAGAAACAAATTGAAAATAAATCCAAACAGCTTGCCAGCATAATTTTTGCCGTTCCATGTATTCCGTTACTCCCCAAGCCTGCACAAAATTTAGGTATTTTATTCATATTTGATTTCTTTTGTCTTTTATTAGCATATTTGGTATTGGAATATATCCAAAAGTAATTGAAAAAAAGAAACAAAAGAAAGAGAAAAAGAAGGAAAAATTCAGAAAAAAGCCAGAAAAAAAGAAAAGAAAGTAACATTGTAAAAAAAAAGGAAATAGAGAACAAAAAGACAAAAGTAACAGCTAGGAAAAATAAACACATTGAGATTTTATTAAAGGAATTAAAAAACAGGGGAAAAAGAAGAAAACGTTTGTGTTGCATTCAAATATTTTCCAATGATACCAAGTCAATCGGGTTGCCAACATTGTACTTCCACTAAAAAATGTAATTAAATACAGTTGTGTATCGTGCAACCGACTAAATAAGCCCCCAAATATGTTAGCGACAAAAGATACCAGGAAAAAATGAAAATTAAATCTTGTGAAAGAATTTTTATGAAAACAAATGACGTTTGTAGACCGTACAACCTTTGCAATAATACATGAGTCAATTCATTCAAAAGCCAATTTTTTTTTGCATTGCCGGAAACTCAGCAAAATGTAACGTGATGTCAAGTTTTGGACATGTTTGATCATGACAGTTGCCACACTTGGGATCGCCGTTGCTCACTGTTGTTTCAAGCGTTGCTCACCGACTTTGTCTGAACGTTCAGACCCGTAAGGAAAATTACACGGAACATTGTCTGCTAGCGTGCTATATTTGTGTGTCCCTGCAAATACAAAGCACTAAACACAGTTTCCCGTGATCTACCTGTACTTCTACTAGGATCTACAGGTAGATCAAAATGGCCGTAATGAGCACCCCTGTTTTACTTATTGATTATACAAAGTTTAAATTTGAAATGTTCTTGGGCATGCATAATTATTTGGTGTTGATGTCTTATAGTGATCCCCTCTGCCAATACCCTTCTAATCAACAGGCCCTGCTGACCCATCCAACCAGTCTGTTGTTTTCCCCTGGTACTGTTGGTGGAAGTGAATGCCTCCAAGGGGACCAATACATTTAAACAAGTTAATTATGGGGTGGCGGATCGATCCAAATATCAATATTATTGATACTAAGCATTGATTGATACTTTGCTCTTGCACCATTTTGTTTTTAAATTGACACTTTATTTGCGTAGATCACAGGTGTCAAACAGGCGGCCCGCGGGCCAAATCAGGCCCGCTGAGGGATTGAATCCGGCCCGCGAGACAAAACTCAGAGAAGCGCAAGAGGAAAACAAGCTGCAGGTTGAAATATGTCAACTTGATGTTGCAAAAGAAAGGTGCCTCGAACAAAGACACTGTACTTATATTTCTCTCTCTCTCTCTCTCTCTCTCTCTCTCTCTCTCTCTCTCTCTCTCTCTCTCTCTCTCTCTCTCTCTCTCTCTCTCTCTCTCTCTCTCTCTCTCTTTCTTTCGGCAGTAGCTCAGGAGGTAGAGCGCTCGTCTTGGGATCAAGGGATCCCAGTTCGAATCCCGGCTTGTCCGTGTTACATGTCGAAGTGTCCTTGGGTAAGACACTGAACCCCTAATACAATTACATGGCTGCAAGGTCGCTATTGGGAAATGTGGAGCACATTGTAAAGCGCTTTGGGAAGTCATTGACTTGAAAAGCGCTATATAAATGCAGATCATTTCATTTCATTTTTTCATTTCTTTCTTTCTTTCTTTCTTTCTTTCTTTCTCTTTCTCTCTCTCTCTCTCTCTCTCTCTTTCTCCCTCCACCCCTTTTCTCCCACTCTCTCTCCACCCCTTTTCTCCCACTCTCTGTGTCTCTTTTTCTCTTCCTTTGTTGCTCTTTGTCTCTTTCTCCCTCTGTGTCTTTTTAACTTCTTTTAACTTCCTTTTATCCTTTTGTCTCTTTTCTCTTTCTCTCTTCCTACCCTTCGCGATTTATTTTCTTTTTTCTCTCCTTCTGTCTTTCTATTTCTCTTTGGATTTCTTTTTTCCGCTCCCTTTCTTTGCCCCTCTCTCACGACTTCTCTTTTTATCTATTTTGTTTCTCACACTCTCTCCCTCTCTCTCTTTCTTTGTCCCGCCCTCTCTCCTTTCCCCTCCCTCTTTATCTTATTTCTTTATCTCTCTTTTTCTTTCTCTTTAATCTACTCGTCCGGCCACCGACAGAATGTTTGTTCTATCATGTGGCCCCTGAGTTAAAATGAGTTTGACACCCCTGGCGTAGATAGTGCCCCCCCCCCCCCCCCCCCCTCTCTCTCTCTCCCTATCTCTCTCGCTCTCATCCAGAGTCTGCCAATCTCTTAATTTAAGCCTGAGTGGGTGACTGACAGACACACTTTAATGACTACTTGACTAGCTTTTCTCCCTACATGTCAACTGGCTTGCTAGGCGCATCCAGCCTGCCAGGCAAAAGAGAGGGCAACAGATATTTATCGGACAGCCAGATGGATCTAAAATTGATAGAGGCAAACGGGAAGTGTGGCTTGAACTCTTTTTCAACTACAGAAAAGGAAAATACCAGGTGTTATTTGTATAGTAAAGTGGAATGATACAGTGGCAACACCACACATTTACATGAACACCTAAAAAAGCTCACCCAGCTGAGAGCCACGAGCTGGAACCAAAATATGTAAACATGTTACTGAACGAATATCTTTGAATATGTCATCACCATGGCAACTGACCAAAAAGGGCTGCTTACTGACTTTATTGTGAAAATATTACAGATGTATACGCTAGTTGTTGACATTCTTTTACAGTACTTTTATTACATTGCCGATTTTGGTTTGACTCTTTGTTCTGATGTGTAATAGGAATATTTACTTTTGATACTAGTTTTAGAGTTATATATTACAATTATATGTTTATTGTTATTATAAAGGGAGGAAGGGTTCTATCATAATTCATTTAATTTTGTTTCCAGGCAAAACATATCGGTATCAGATCGTATTAAGGGATACTACCCTATGCAATTTCCATTATCGCCAACCCCTTAACTTAGCATTACCTTGTAAATATTGCCTATATACCCCAATAATCTTTCTTTCATTTTTTTTTTTTTTTTAAGTATTTTCTTCTATGTTTACACTGTAGTTTGACGTCTAATCCACTACGTTGTTAGCAATTATCATTCTGATCTTTGATTGGCCAAGACCATCCATCCATCCATCTATTATATTCCGCTTATCCGGGGTCGGGTCATGGGGCAGCAGCCTTAACAAGGAAGCCCAGACCTCCCGATCCCCAGCTACTTCCAGCTCATCCGACGGGATCCCGAAGCGTTCCCAGACCAGCCTGGAGACATAGTCTCTCCAGCGTGTACTGGGTCATCCCTGGGGCCTCCTGCTGGTGGGACATCCAGTCTATTTTTCAACTACAGAAAAGGACAATGCCAGGTGTTATTTGTATACTAAAGTGGAATGATCCAGTGGCAACGCCACACATTTACATGAACACCTGAAAAAGCTCACCCAGGAGGCATCCTTATCAGATGCCCGAGCCACCTCAACTGGCTCCTCTTAATGTGGTGGAGCAGTGGTTCTACATAGAGTCCCTCCAGGATGACTGAGCTTCTCACCTTGTCTCTAAGGGAGAGTCTAGATCTCTAAGGGATAGCTCAGGTTTTTGGCCAACACCTCTCTCAGATTTGTGTGATACTAAGCAATATTACACGAATTTAAACGTGAAAACAAATATTTAATTTACATCTAAAACACAAATTAGTTCAATTTTTTTCAGAATCATTTGTTCTGTTTGGGCAGCAGTGGTTAGCGCGTGTGCAGCACAGTTCTAAGGTCTTGGGAACCTTCTGTGTGGGTTCAAATCCAGCTACCGGACTTCCTGTGCGGAGTTTGTATGCTCTCCCCGTGCCTGCGTGGGTTTCCTCCGGGCACTCCGGGTTCCTCCCACTTTCCAAAGACATGCATTTCAGGTGGATTGGCCGGTCCAAATTGTCCCTAGCCGTGAATGAGCGAGCGAGTTGTCTCTCCCTGTGTGCCCTGCCCACTGCCCGATGATGGCTGGGATGGGCTCCAGCACCCCCGCGACCCTACTGAGGATAAGCGGTGCAGCTAATGAGATGAGATTGATTCTGTGACCCCAACCATCGAAAGTCAAAACAATAAGAAGCAATGAGTGACACTGATTTTTGCTTAGACATTCTGCCTTCTTTACTTTGATGGTACACAGATATTCTCGTATGAAAGTGCGCCAACTGATCAAAATCTCAAAAGTGGTCAAGAAACTTTCCAAAGCAAACAAATGCCCGTGAATCAACACCGTGAATCAGAAAGCACCACACGAGTGACTTAAAATAGAATAAAATCAAGAAAGGTCATGGACGTACATGATGTATCCGTTTCTTGTTGTTGATTAGCTATGTTCCTTTTTTTTTTCAACCGTACTGCCTTTCTTATATGACATACAAACTATGTCACTGTAAATAGCAATTTGTTTATTGGAACTTTTTTTTCGGAGCTTCCAAAAGAAAAATGATTGGTTTTATCCACAGTTGCACATTTTTGGAAACATTTTTTACACATAGATGTCTTTTTACATTTTGAATCCAACTTAAATATGTTTTATATATGGTAGATCCTTGTTTACAATATTACAAATGTTTTTTCCTTTTTTTCCCTCCCATGGTTTATATGTGTGTATCTTTATGTCCACGTCTTAAGTACATGTCACGTAGTAGAAAGACACCTTAAAGCTAAAATATCCATCAGTCGGTTGGGCAGGGTGTGCAACGTATTCCTCTCAGGGGTGTGGTTATGATATCAACAGGTCCCCAAAAGCCCCCACGTCCATTTTGAATAGTGGCCTCGACTCCGTAAATAAAAGAGCAGGGAATCCACAGCGAAAAATGATCGGCTGCATGTAGCAAACTCACAGTGAGAAGCTTCGTAGAACGTGGCCAAAATATACATGTAATTCCTTCTTTGCGGTGGTCCGAAGAAAAGAAGAAAGCTGATAGTCAATTCAACAAAGTGTCAACGTGCCGGTCACACCTCACATTCCCGAGAAGGTTGCTGTTGGCAAGTGCAGGAACCGTATTCGTTGATGATGACCAGAGCTCCTTCAATATGGTTGGGCTTATAGTCAACGTAGTACTCCGGTGTGGAAATGGTCGCCATCTGCTGTATGTTTTGCTTTTGCTTCTGTTTGCGACGCTGACTGCTGAAACACTGCCTCAGCTGCCGTATTCCGGCCGGAAAGCACTTCCAGGACACGTACAACATGAGAACGATGATGAGGAAGGAGAAGATAAGTGCCATGGTGCCGGTGACCACCTTGTGGATCTGCATGGTGCTCTCCAGGTCGTCGTAGCCAACTGCGACGGTGTAGGAACCGGTGGATTCGGCGCCCTCGCCGTCGTAAGGGTTGGGGGTGAAGGGACCTAGGAACACGGAACCGCCTAGAGCCAGATCCCTGGTGGAGGCGTGCAGGCCGGCCGAGGTTACTTCCAGGGGGGGGTCTTCACAGAGCTGGAAAGCATACACTGCGTCCAGGACATCCTCGCCTTGGGCGGTGTCCGGGCTGGAGCACTGCAGCGAGGTGTCCCGTTGCCCCTGAAAGGCACTCAGCCAGGAGGCCAAGGCACAAACGTTCCGGCTGCACTCCCAGTCGTTCCCGCCCAGGGTGATGCTGTTCAGGGAGGACCAGGAATCCAATATTCGCCGGTCCACCGAAGTCAGGCGATTGGAATCCAGCATCAGCACCTTGAGGTTAGGCGCGCTCTCGAAAACGTGGGGCTCGATGTACTCGATTTCGTTGGAGGACAAGTCGATCTTGTCCAAGAAATCCCACGTCCATTCCAGGGTGTTGACAACAATGGTGGCCCGATTGTTGTGCATGTAGAGCGTACGTAGTGAGATCAGTCGAGGGAAGTGGGCCAGGTTGACTTTGACCAGCTCGTTGTGCTCCAGATGCAACTCGGTCAATTTGAAGAGTCCGGCGAAGGAGTTCCGCGCCAGGCTCTGAAGTTGGTTGTATCCCAGGTCCAGGAACTGCATGCTACGGCAGTCTTGGAAAATCCTTACCGGTACCAACTTGAGAGCGTTGTAACGCAAGTGCAGATTGGTGAGCTTCCTAAGGCCGTGAAACAGGTCGGGCTCCAGGGCCTGCAGCCTGTTGTACGAGACGTCCAGGATGCGCAGGTTGGGGAGGGGCCTGAAGGTACCGTTGGGCAGGTTCTCGATCCGGTTGCTGCTCAGATCCAGTTCCTTGACCCGCCGCAGCTTTTCAAAGGCGGCCTCCTCCACCACGTCTATGTTGTTGTGATCCAGGTAGAGCCAAGTAAGCTGCGACAGACCGTTCAGTTGGCCTTCGCGTAGTTCAGTCAAGTTGTTCTCCCTCATGGACAACCCCATAGCGCTACTGAGGTTCTGGGGGATATCCGTCAGGTTCAAACCCTCGCAGTAGAGCAGCTTGCTGTCGCAGCGGCACAGTCTGGGGCAGACCCCCTCCCCCGTGGGGAGCATTCTCAAAAAAATCCCCAACGAACACAGTATCAACCCAGGGGGCTTCTTCACCGGCCACTTGAGATACAGTCCGATTAAAAGGAAATCCATCGGCGTGAATATCCAGGGGTATCGCCAAGCAAATGTCCATCCACTCTGGATACCGTTTGTCCACTTATCATACGCAGCACATTTCCTTCACGATGTCTTCTTCTCGTTTCTCCTTCCCTTTTTAATCTTTCTTATTCCGGCATTTGAGCAAATCCTTGTCCGGATAGCATGACATGAAGTCTCTCGGTTAATGATCTACATCAAACGGCGGGTGGAGACGAAAACCACAGAAGGTACTTGAAAATCCAAACAAATATAAACCTCCCGATGGATTGATCTCAGGGTTCCTACTCACCGTTCTCCAAAAGCTGACAATCTCTATTCAGCATTTCGCTTTTGTGCTCGACACTAATTATGTGGCGATCTAAAAAGGACCCCACTGTGGTACAAATTCACCATGCCCCCCTCCCTCCTCTCTTTTCAGTGGACACCAGATCCTTGGCAGGCGGACAATGTCTTAGTTCTCCTCAAGTGAAAGCCGAAAGGCAATCCGAGGCGCAAGTTCCCCCTTTTCGGTCTGCATGCATGAGCTGGCTCTCCTCAGCTTCTCCGCAGTCCTCTGCAGCAATGAGGGGAAGAGTACATTGTTTCAAATGTCTTTCCTCCTTTTTTTTTTTTCTTTTTTTTCCCTCCTACTTAAGTTTCAGCAGGTCCTTCGGGATGCATTCTATGCCCATCTCCGAAGCAATCAAACTCGTCGGGTTTAAATCCTTTCCGAGCGGTCCATCATGCTTGATCGGAAATATATTATTGAATCAGTTTAAAAGGAGGTGAGACCAGTTCGCTGGTTTCTTAGTGATTCCATCTCATTTAAAAAAAAGAAAAAAAGAAAGAAAAGAAAACAGCAGTGGTTTCTCGCATCCCTGCTTTTGGGTCCCTTTTTCTTGTTCTGCGGGTGCCGGAGGTGAACGCCGGTGGGCGGTAAATAGGGGAAGCAAAGGAGCGAGCAGTCCCCAGCAGCATAACCGGTGCACTGGCGGCGCATGCAGAAACGCCGGCTGTTCACTGAGTGTCGTAAGACACTCACATTTCCGAGGGCGCTCTCTCTCTCTCTCTCTCTCTCTGCTTTGATTGCTCACTCACTTGGTTGTACACCCTCCTTTCTCTTCATACCAGTGATGGGAATTCCGTCTCTTTTCAAAAACCGGCTCTTTTGGCTCCCAAATGGCTCTTTTGGCTCCCAAATGGCTCTTTAGATTGTTGGTTGAGTTTTGTGTGTTGTAATGCATATATTATAAATTGTCATGCGACAGTATGCTTGGAATGACTTCAAAAGTGTAAAATAAAGCAAAAAAAAAAAAATAATAAATAAAAAAAAAAATCAAGGCAATGTATAATAAAAAAACAAAACAGTGTCAATTTAACACTCGTAGATGAGTACCACATGTTCACTGAGGTAGTGTCAGGTTTACCCACTGACACTTTTCCCGACTAGGCTTAAATAATCAGTGTTAAATTAACACTCAGATAGTACACTTTTAGCAGTACTTCAGCAAACATATGGTCCTCAATTTTACTGTATGAAAAAAAAAAAAAAAATACAATAAAAAGGGAAAAAAGGAAACCACAGACAAAATAAGAAAACAAGCTAAAAAGAAGAAAAATTTAGGAAAAAGAAACACACGGAGAAAATAATATCAGGGAAAATAAATGGAAAAAAGTGATGGAATAAGTAAATAATAATAATAATAACAAAAAAAGATAAAAATAGAGAAAATAAATAAATAAACAAGCTGGTAAATAGCAGATACAAAACAAAGGGAATAAATTAAAGGAGAAAAAAGAGGGGCAAAGAATAAAAAGTATGAAAAAAGAAGTGCAAATCTATGAACAAAAGAAACTAAATAAAACAAAAATGAATAAAGAGAAAAAAACAAGAAAACACAGGTAAAAAAGAAGTATCTCCTTCATTGTGTTATTCATTTTGTGTTTGGTATATTTTTTCTTTTTTGTCTTATCTTTTTGGTTTTTCTTCTCCCTTGCCCCTTCTTGGTTTCCTAATTAAGTATTGTTTTTTTTTTATTTTTATTGTTTTTTTCCCTTTCCTCCATTTTAACGTCCCCCCTTCTTGCTTTCCTTCTTTTGTATTGTTTTTTCCTTTATCATATTTCTTTAGTTTTCCCTTTTATCCTTTTTAATGTCTTTCATTCCTTCTTTCATTTATGTATTCAGCTTATTTTTTCTTTTCTTTCTTTCTATTGTTACCTTTATTTTCCTTTTCCCTTTTTCTCTTTTCTTTTCTCGTCATTTTATCTTTTACTTCATGTTCTTTGTGTTTTCCTTTTCTTCATTTTCTTTTCCTCATTGTTTTCTTTACTTCTTCTTTTGTTCCCTTTCCCATTCTTTATTTCGTTTTCATTCTTTCTTTGTGTTTTTATTTTTTTTGCAAAAGCCTAAGGGTAAAAACAGACATAAAGATGGACCTGTTTGGTCACTGTGAGTCTCCGTAGTTCGTATTCCTGTGTTTTTTAGCGCTTCTATTCATTCGCACGACCCAATACAGCGGCGTTAAATTGTGAAAAATTCACACTGTCCCTTTAACTTTCATATCGATTCGGGGGCCTCATTTTTTTCTTTGAATTCCAGGCCAATAGTTAAAACCAAGTACTTTAATGGATCCCCCTTCCACCATTTAATCCCCCTCCCATTAATTCATCCAGCCAAATAGTGTCTGTCTCTTTTGACCTCACCGCGAGGGAACAGCTTTACGAATTTACAGTGGCAAAGTGACGTTTATCCAGCGAATGGAATTTAAGCCTCCGTTTTTATGTTATTTTTTCAGAACATGGAATAATTTGTGTGATGGCATGAGCGAGATTATAATGAACGTGGCTAAAAAAAGAAACACGTGTCTGATTGTTATCGTGGTTCATCTACTAATGTCTTGCTAATGGAGAAACACCAGCAAGTGGGGGAAAATCACTGGGTGTGTATTGCGACATCTGTAATTGAATTCAAAATAAAAGAAGAGAATTATCTATGGTGTTTCTGATTATAACCAGGGTTGGGTAGGGTTACTTTAACTGGATTACTTTCAATTACTTTTGGATTACTCAGATACCAAATATGCTAATAAAAGACAAAATAAACGACCATATTTTCCGCACTATAAGGCGCACCTAAAAGCCTTTATTTTTTTCAAAAGCTGACCATGCGCCTTATAATACAGTGCGCCTTATATATGGATCAATATTAATTCACAAAGTCTTGCAACTAACTTGCAGCTGCCGACTAGATTTTACCCCGAACGCGAAGTAGTCCGCAGTGTATGCTGGGATTTATATACCAGCGTTTCATTGGCTAACCGATGTGTCAATCATCACTTGAATCGATCACTATTGGCTAAAGTTATTCAGAGGTAAAGGGGGAGGATCCTTTTTATCATTTACAGGCTTGCATAGGCTAAAGGGGCAAAACAAAGCCTGTAATTCGCCGAAAAGGATGAATGTGAATAGCATGTTTGGTTGACGGCATAGAGAAAACAGTATTTTACTATTCTGTACTGTATTTGTAAATATTTGACTCTCCTGGATTTACTACACTGACGGATATAAGAGGACCATGGTTGCACATTATTATTGAACGCAATGACTTCAGTGAGCTACTCCGGCTATATATTTTCCCAGTATTTTGTTTCAGAGTGATATCAATGTTTCTGTGAGTGTTTATTGTCATATGCACAGTAAAGTTGCGAGCAAAAAAGAAAATGGAAACTAAGGAATGGTTGGCATTTCTTAAATCCCAATACTTTAACCTTCCGAATGATATTTGGAACGATGCATTTGAGTGACATCGTACGGACACCGCATCCGCACGTGTCTACGACACGTATTTGCTTCTTTGCAAGCTTTCGGAATGTTAAGGGGGTAAGAAGTTTGACTGAACTATCTGACTGTTTTGTCGACGTTCCCATTGTAGCGCCTTATAATCCGGTGCGCCTTATGTATGGAAGATATAGGACCAAAAACTTTTCTTTGGGGGTGCGCCCTATAACCCGGTGCGCCCTATATTGCCTAAAACATGGTAAATATGAATAAATGACTACATTTTGTGCAGGCTTGGGGAGTAACGGAATACATGGAACGGCAAAAATGATGTTGGCAAGCTGTTTGGATTTATTTTCATTTTGTTTCTGTCGCATTTTGTGTTAGTTTTGCTGGAGATCAAAGAGATCAAAGCCAGGAGAGAAAGCTTCAAAACAGATCTGTGGGGAGCAAAGATCTGTAGTCAAGTTCAGAAAATGGGTCGGTGCCGGGAAACAGACGGGAATCAGAACAGGAGAGAGTCAGGGTCGAAAGGCTTGCTTAGCGTAAGCTGAGGTTCCCAGACGGACTGACAACTGGTGACAGGAAGACGGGGGGTTTAAAAAGTGCCTGGTAGCCAATCAGCGTCCGAGGCAGTTGGCGCCAAAGGAGCAGGCTCAGGTGCCCCGCATCAGTAATCATGACACTTAAAAAGGTTTCAGATTATCAAACCAATTTTCAATATCAAATGGCGACAAACCAAGGAAATACAAAATACAGTTTTGAAATGTTAATTCCATTTATTCCATTTAATAGAAATAAAATGTTAACAATAATTAGTATTTCACAATGCTGTGGAGGATTTTTGACCCACTCTTCTTTGCAAAATTGTTCAAAATCTGCCTCATCGGAGGGTTTTCGAGCACGAACTTGAGGTCGCACCAAATCATCTCAATTGGATTTAAATCTGGACTTTGACTTGGCCACTCCAGATCCTTTATTTTATTTTTTTATTTTTTTTGAGCCATTCACAGGTAGACTTGCTGGTATGTTTTGGATTGTTGTTTTGCTGCATGATCTAAGAACGCTTGAGTTTCAGGGCACCAGCTAATCGCTCGACGTTATCGTTCCAGATCCTTTGGTAAACACCAGAATTCATTATTCTGTCAACCACAGTAAAGTGTCCAGGTCCTGAGGCAGCAAAGCAGCCCCAGACCATCACACTGCCACCACCATGCTTTACAGTTAGCATCATGTTGTTTTTTGTTAAATGCTTTGCTATTTTTACACCAGATGTAACACACTGCAAACCTTCCAAAACTTCCATGTTTGACTGACCAGGCAACAGAATGTTTCCCCAAAAGTGTTGAGGATAATCAAGACGCTTTTTTTGGTAAATGTGAGACGAATCTTTGTGTTACTTTGTGGTTTTTCGCCTGGGGATTCTCCAATGGAGGCCATTTTTGGCCAATGAAGTCATGGACACTGACCTTAACTGAGGGCAGTGAGGCATGCAGTTCCTCGAATGGTTCTTAAAGTCATTTTGTAACGTCCTGGGTAAGCCGTCATGGCACTTTTGGAGTAAAATCAGTTGGTCGACCACTCCTAGGAAGGTTTACCATGGTCAATTACTTTTTTCACATAGGGCCAGATAGGTTTTGATTTATTTTGAGACTTAAAAAATTGAATCAGCATTTGTAAACTGCGTATTGTATGCGTGATATTCGACTTGGTTTGATGATAACTATGTAAAAACACAGAAATCAGGATGGGGACGGATACTTTTTGATGGCACTTTAAATGTGAGACTGTATGTAACTATAGATAGATGTCTAGATAGATGTCTAGATAGATAGATAGATGTCTAGATAGACGGATGGATAGATAGATGTCTAGATAGACGGATGGATAGATAGATGTCTAGATCGATAGATAGATAGATAGATGTCTGGATAGATAGATAGATGTCTGGATAGATAGATATATGTCTGGATAGATAGATGGATAGATAGATGTCTAGATCGATAGATGGATAGATAGATGGATGGATAGATGTCTGGATAGATAGATAGATGGATAGATAGATAGATAGATGTCTGGATAGATAGATGGATAGATAGATGTCTAGATTGACAGATGGATAGATAGATAGATGGATAGATAGATAGATAGATAGATAGATAGATAGATGTCTAGATTGACAGATGGATAGATAGATGTCTAGATAGACGGATGGATAGATAGATGTCTAGATCGATAGATGGATAGATAGATAGATAGATAGATAGATAGATAGATAGATAGATGTCTAGATAGATAGATAGATAGATACTTTATTCATCCCAGCAGGGAAATTCACAATGGTAGTTCAAGTCTTTTTGATTTTGCTGGTCGTATATAGAGTATAGAGTATATTCTACTATCTACTATCTACATTCCTTTCATCCCATACATTTGAGAACTGGACATTTTTCTTGATTTGAGTCACATCCTGAAATCCCGTTGGCGGGTCCTGAAATCAGACCAGTTGAGAACCACTGCTCTAAATAATGCATTTTGTCCTATTAAAAAAATAAAATGACAAAACAATGTCTCAGCCGAAGAGAACATTGCCTGACCTTTCCAGAGTGAGGTAATACTGGTGGAAATGATCAGTTGATGGGATAGTGGATCTACCGAGGATCTTTCAAAATTTGGAGCCGGTAAACGGGCTAATCGATCGATCGGTGCGGCCCTAATGCCGATTATCATTTCTAGCCCAAGGTCGCTGTGTATTCCTTAGTTCTATCCATTTGAATGACAGCATAACAAAAGAACATCTATGATTACGATGGCATTACTGAAATCATTTATCGAATCAGTTTGACTGCGTGACGCCGACAAAACAATGTGGATGATGACTAATTGGACCATCCATTTCGGAGATTATGTCGATGGGCTGCTGGGAAGGGATCGCGGCGGAGACATTGAAACAAGTGCAGTTGTCAAGCTGTTGGAGGAGACCAGTCGGTATACACCAGGGACGGCGACGTTCGGCAGATCGAGGTTTCTTCTGGTGGGCGGAAGCCTGACATCGGTTTGTTTATCCCATGTCAGTGTTCCCTCTAAGCTGCGCAATTGCGCACTGCTCGCACGTACTCAGCGCACAAGAAAATCTAGCCGGCGCACAAAAATCAGGGCTCAAAATGACTAATTAAGAAGCGACTCAAATCAAAGTTACAGTGCATGAAGGTAAAAATATACGGGTTCCCCTGAAGTTGTGTCCCTAAATGCGGTATTTTGAAGTCGAGTCAGAGTAGAGCAAAGTTGAGTAAAGTTAGTAGAGTTGGTCGAGAACCGGCTTCTTCGGCTCGGCTCACTAAAAGGAACCGGCTCTTTCGGGTCCTAAACGGCTCTTCAGGTTGTTTTTGTTTCTTTAATCCCAACATGACCAAATATTATTTAAAATTATGCACAAAATGACTTAAAGGAAGGGGGGGATAGAACAAAAAAGAAAAAAAAAAAATACCGAAATGAAAAAGTAGTGAAAAGCTGAGAAAAAAAGAAACAAAAGGAAGAGAAAAAATTCAGAACAATGCCAGAAGAAAAATAAAAGAAAGAAATGTAGGAAAAAAGTTAATAGAGAACAAAAAGAAAAAAGTAACAGCTCGGAAAAAATAAACACAATCACTTAAAGGAATTTAAAAAAAAGTAGAAAAAAACAATAAAAAGAAGAAAAAGTTTGTGTTGCATTCAAAAAATTTCCAATTATATCAAGTGAATCTTGTTGCCAACATTGTACTTTCACTAAATAATGTAATTAAGTACAGTTCTGTATCTTGTAACCGACTAAATAAGCCCCCAAAAATGTTATTATTATGCGACAAAATATATCAGGAAATAAAAAGAAATTAATATCTTGTGAAAGAATTGTAAGAACAGACGACGTATGTAGGCAATCGTACATGAGTCAATTCATTCAAAAAAGAAAAATAATTTTGCGTTCCCGGAAACTCAGCAAAATGTAACTTGATGTCAAGTTTTGGACATGTTTGATAATGACTTGGTTGCCACACTTGGGATTGCTGTTGCTCACTGTTGTTTCAAGCGTTGCTCACCGACTTTGTCTGAACGCTCAGACCCGGGGAAAATTTACAGGGAACATTGTCCGATTTAGTGCTTGGATTTTGTTACATACATAAACTTTCTCTCTCCTGCTCTTCTATATACACTATTGTTCAAAAGTTTGGGCTTGCTTAGGTATGTCCTTTTGTTTGTTTCTATGAAGATACCACTAAAATAATCAGAAATACACCTCAAACAATGTTAACAGTGTAAATAACCATTTTAGCTATAATTGTTTGTTTTTTTAGCACAATGCCTACAATGCTCATTTCGAGTGTTGGGATTTAACTATCAAAATGTACCGTTTACCAGCAATTATGTGCGCTCTTTTTTGAGAGATAAATGACCAGGAAGGACCACACGGGGGTGGATTTTTACTATTCCTA
The DNA here is from genome assembly GCF_059441175.1 of Urocampus carinirostris. Taxonomy (NCBI): domain Eukaryota; kingdom Metazoa; phylum Chordata; class Actinopteri; order Syngnathiformes; family Syngnathidae; genus Urocampus; species Urocampus carinirostris. Next base: position 4,694,131 of record NC_142356.1, read on the forward strand.
ACAGCAGATCTAAGTGTAAACAGGAGACGGCCCCCATCTGAGTTGCCCGGGATCATTTATACATTTTAACAAACAAAGCAATGCCATCCTATTATTCCCCTATTGGCTGTGTGTCATCTGCAGCTAACTTTAGCTTTCACTTATTGGTTATCTCGTCCGGGCATGATGGCATGTCGGCTCCTCCCATGGGCGTGCCAAGGCAGTTGCTTTGTGCCCAACAATCTCTGGTCGTCCTGCATCAGCACACCCAAGCATCCTGTTATCAGAAATGTCCTTGACAAAACATCATTTCACACAGCCTGCCCTGACCTTTTATTGTACATTGAACTAAAGCGCGGTCACTGAATTTTTTTATTGCATTAAACATGTAACTTGTAGTCAATCGTATAAAATCCTTTATAGTCAAATGTATAAAATCCCTTACCAGCAAGCAGCACTCCAGTGTTCTAATAGTACATTGTGTTTCCTATCTTCCTCATTAGGCTAATGGATGTTTAGAAAACCTTTGTGCAGTGATTTTAGCACAACTGAAAAAGGTTTAACTGGTTTAAGAAGCTAATAAATGGACCTTCCTTTGAGCTGGTCCAGTATCTGGAGCATCACATTTGTGGTTGTGCTTTACCATTTAGAATGCTCAAAAATATAATTTTAATATGACACTTAATCGTCTGTTCTAGTTGTAAGAAATGAAGGCTACTTCATGTGAGGAATTGCCAATAGACCGATGATCTCCTTCAATGGTGTGTACTACTCCATCCGAAAACTGCACAATCAGTCTCTAACCAGAGTAGAAAGAGAAGTGGCAAGATAAAAAATAGACCAGAGTCTTTAGTTTGAGATATAGACCCTCAGCCTAACCCTGAACCCTGAACCCTAACCCTAACCCTTACAGGTCTTCGGCATCTTGGCTAAATAGCAGTTAATCACATCGGTAGTACTATTAGATGATAGGCAAGGGTATTTGGAAATCTTTCTTACATTAATTGTATGAATTTTCTTGTGATGGATATGTGTATTCTGTAAGTAGCACACATGCTGAAAAAGTGTAATCATTTCTTAAATAGGGTCTTAAACTTGAATTTTGTACGTGTGCTGGAAAATTGTCAGCTCCTCAGAAATAGGGTATTGAAAATACTCATTTTCAAAAATAGCTCGCATGCTGAAATGATTGAAGCACCTTTGATATAGGATCTAGAAAAAAACACATTTTTAAGTAGCTCACATGCTTAAAACATGTGTGTGTCACGGTTGCCATGATGCCCAATTGCCCCCCCATGTGTGTGTCATGGTTGCCATGGTGCCCAATTGGCCCCGCCCCTGTTGCGCCAGCTGCGGCTCGTTGAGATATTGGCTTTCTTTCTATATAAAGCTCAGTGCTCTCTTGCTTTTTTGTCAGCCTGTCAAACAAACTTCTGCCCCACAAGACGTGGGTTCTGACTCGGTTCTCTTTTGCTGTTGGTATTTCAAGTCCGGTATTGTTCCCGTTTATTTTGGTCCTGTTTAATTTCGGGTTCCAGTTTTGTTTCTGTCTGTTTTTGTCATGTTTGTAAGTTTCTCCAGTTTTTTTTTCCGTCTAGTTTCTCCTGTTTATTTTCATCATTCTGATTCGTTACCGATCTCGTCGGTCTCTGGCTTCTCGTCTTTCCACGCCAGACTGGCTGCCTAACGTGCGTAAATTAAAGGCTTGTGTAAGAACGTCACGCGATTGGGTCCTGATTCTGTTCTGGTTTCTGACACGTTGAGTGTCTCGCATGCCGAAAAACTGTCGGCACCCCTGAACTCGTGTCTTGAAAACGGCCATTTTGTGAGTAGTTCCTATGTGGGAAAAGTGTGAGCACCCCTATAATGTGGTCTTGGAAGCATTCATTTATAAGTAAAGTAATCCCTCGGTTATCGCGGTAAATGGGGACCGAGACCACCCGGTTACATAGTAAAAATGAAAACAGTGAAAATGTGATATTTGATGAGTGTTTGTGAAGCGTTTTGGGAAAAATGAAAGTGAAAGAGCTACCTTCTGACAATAACAACATACTTTAGCCAGCAGCATCGAACGGCTTTTACAACAAATACACGAAACCACACACAATTAGCCGTGTTTAGGTAGTACAAACAACCGCTCGCTTTTGGTATAAAAAAGTCAAACTTAAGATGAAATGTGACAGAAGAGAATATACTTACGTCGCGTCACTGAGTTCCTCCATGATAAACAGCGCCACAGAAGAAGGGGGTAAGGTGGGAGGAGTTGAAGGAGTGGGGAGGTGAGCGAAGCGGTAACACACCATGACTAAGCATTGTGTCAGGGCCTCCCCCTCCCCTTCACAATGATAGTGTCCACACCGTGTCCTCAGTTGACATAAGCTCGCGCTTGCTCGAGTCAATAAATGCTTTTATTGAGAAGGTAAGGTATATTTTTTTAGACCCGCGAAGCTCTAAACCCGCAAAAGTGGAACCGCGAACTGGCAAGGTTCCACTGTGAGTCTCAGGACACTTGATTTCCTGTTTTGCAAATGCTCATTTTGTAAGCAGCTCACTTGCTGAAAAAGTGTAAGCACTCCGGGTACGGACCGGCTGATAACATTGCGATTGCAATCTTCGTACATACGACCCCGCCCAAATGTATAACAGTATTCAATGGGCAGATGATAGTTATTTCAAGTTGCCAAGTTCAGCTTTGCTCATCCCCAACGCACATCGTCTGCACTTACATTTTGCATTTAGAACCGAAAATTCTCGCAATTCTATCTGCACTTTGAGACTGTGATGGTATACTGAGACGGAATACCCAAAGGAGAAAACTGCAACAGTGAAACACTCCTAATATTAAAGAAATAGTTTGTACCCAGGGTTGGGTAGGGTTACTTTAACTGGATTACTTTCAATTACTTTTGGATTACTCCAATACCAAATATGCTAATAAAATACAAAATAAACTATCGTAAATTCCGGACTATAAGCCGCTACTTTTTCCCCAAACTTTCAACCCTGCGGCTTATTCAGTGATGCGGCCAATTTATGTCATTTTTCTAACAGCCACTAGCGGCGCTCGAGTACAAAAGGTAAGATTTAGACCGGTAGAATATATGCGCCGAGGAAGACTGCAACTTCTTAGCTTGTGCACAAATTAAATTAGCGTTGACATATCCTCATCATGCAAATTGCAAAAAGAAAGGCACATGACGCAACTTTCAAGCTAAACGCAATTGAGCAGTCCGATAAAGAAGGAAGCAGAGCTACCGCACGTAAACTTTACTTTGCGAGCGTGTTGCTAACGTGTTTTTGAATAAGGGAGCGTGGGACGACATCTATAAGACAAAGTCTCTTTCCCATACTGAAGGAAGATGACTTTGATGACGTCAGTCATAAGGAGGAAGATGAGGACGGTTTACCGTGGTTTCTACATGTACGGTGTGTTTTTCTAACAGACCTGTTTAATGAGTCGCGAGCGTGTTGCTAGTAGCGTTTTGATACCCTTCACAGGCACGGTTTGGGATGAAAGTTATAATATTATTATTTAAAGCTTAAAACTCTCTCGGTGTACCGTCTTTCTTTGTAAATATGTGTAACCATGTATAATATGTATTTGCAACTGTATATTTTTGTAATGTATTTATTTTAGAAACTTATTCTGATATGTTTTGCATGAGCAAATGAGAAAGAAGGGGCGGGGCAAACGCGGGCTGACGGGAAGTGGATTAAAGGTGAGATGTGTTAGTGGACGCTGCCGACAATAGTGGATATATATTTTTCCCACCCTTACCTTTTACCAGGTCTGCATCAAAAATTAAGTACCGGTATCATTTTTCCGTTCATTATGCCGGCTGTGATTTTTTTGACTGTGTCGGGTATGGGTTAATTTAGTGTTTGTATTGCATTTTTGCAATGTGGGCGCATGTGGGTAATATACAGGTGCGGCTTGTGTATTTACAAAATTGGTTTCCCTCCCGAAATGTGGTGGGTGCGGCTTATAATCAGGTGCGCTCTATTGCCAGAATTTACGGTAAATATGAATAAAATGACTAAATGTTGTGCAGGCTTGGGGAGTAACGGCAAAAACGATGTTGGCAAGCTGTTTGGATTTATTTTCATTTTGTTTCCGTCGCATTTTATGCTAGTTTTGCCGGAGATCAAAGAGATCAAAGCCAGGAGAGAAAGCTTACCAGGTGTTGTGAGTCATCATTGTATTCATATTTCATATTTAGTTTCTTTTGTCTTTTATTAGCATATTTGGTATTGGAGTAATCCAAAAGTCATTGAAAGTAATCCAGTTAAAGTAACCCTACCCAACCCTGTTTGTACCGCACCGCATTTCTCCTGATATTTACGGTGCGTCTTTGAGAAAGCCAAGAGTAATTTTCAATTGGAAGTTCACGCAGAGTTCATTCGGCTTAATACTCATCGCACTCGAACGGTGAGCTGTGGCCAGATTTGCTGTCCGTCGGTATCGCTGGCAGCTTTGTCCGAAAGTGAAGCGATACCCCGGAGACTCCAAACTACGATTCCTCAGCGCAGTGACACTCTCGGTGTCAAGCATTCTTTTTGAACTAAAACAAGAGACGACCCGAACACCTGCCAGATTTTTGTATTTATTAATTTATTTGATTCCGCTCGTGTGCGGGGATTTATCAGAGGATGTCACATCTGTCCTGAAGTAAAAGGTAATTTTAGATGCCACCCTTATCAAACGGCGCGGGTGTCAGACGTAACCCTGTTTTAATAATAAACCCAAATTTATGCGGACTCATGAGAGGCAGCTTACAACATCATCCAGCCTTCGGCTAAAGTATCAAAACGTCGCTTTGATACGTGCTTTTACACATAACTGCGAGTTTATACTTGTTGTGAGGTCTACTGAGGTCTAGATGAGTGGAAAAAAACTCTATGAAGTAATACTGGAATTATTTGCTACTTTCGTGCGCTATACTTTGCAGACTGTGCATTGCAGGTTGAAAAGTATGCTACCATCCATTATCCCTGATGCTGGGCCTGGCAGAGTACAATTTTGACAAGCCCGGCAGCTCAGGAGGTAGCGCGCTCGTCTTGGGATCAGGTTCGATTCCCAGCTCCTCCATGCTACATGTCGAAGTGTCCTTGGGTAGGACACTGAACACCTAGTAAGCAGGTTAGCGCCTTACATGGCTGCACGGCCGCTATTGGGAAATGTGAAGCACACTGTAAAGCGCTTTGGGAAGTCTTGACTTGAAAAGCGCTATAGAAATGCAGATCATTTCATTTCATTAACCAAAAAGGGAACTGCACCCGTTCAGCATATTGTTGCAAACTGGCAGAGTACTTTCAGAATCAGAATATGTATTGTCATTGACAAAAATACCAACACAACTTTGCTCGGGGGATTTATTCTCAGGAGGTAGAGCGCTCGTCTTGGGATCAAGGGATCCCAGTTCGAATCCCGGCTCGTCCGTGTTACATGTCGAAGTGTCCTTGGGTAAGACACTGAACCCCTAATACCCCCAATAAGCAGGTTAGCGCATTACATGGTTGCAAGGCCGCTATTGGGAAATGTGAAGCACACTGTAAAGCGCTTTGGGAAGTCATTGACTTGAAAAGCGATATCGAAATGCAGATCATTTCATTTCATTTCATAAAAAAAAAAAAAAAATGCACAATCCAAAGAATAAACTTTTGTTGGGCCAGCTGGTTGTTTTGTATTTATTTATTTTGATTTTATTTGTATTTTATTTGTATTTTGTTTTATTTTATTTTATTTTCTATTTTCATTTTTACTTTTTTTGTTTTATGTTTTATTTTATTTATTTTTTTATTGTTTGTTTTTGTTTTTTAAATTTTTTATTTTTTCTATTTGTAATGTTTAAATATGTAAATATTTGATTTTTAATTTTTATTTTTTTATTTTATTTATTTGTATATCTCATCTCATCTCATCTCATTAGCCGTACCGCTTATCCTCATTAGAGTCGCGGGGGGGCTGGAGCCCATCCCAGCCATCTCCGGGCAGTGGGCAGGGGACACCCTGAACTGGTTGCCAGCCAATCGCAGTTATTTGTATATTTACATTTAAATTCATTTTTAAAAGTATGTATTTATTTATTTTATTTATTTTTTGCCCTTTTTGTATTTCCCCCTAAGATGAACTGCATTTATTATGAAATAAAATGAAATGATCTGCATTTATATAGCGGTTCTCAAGTCAAGACTTCCCAAAGCGCTTTACAGTGTGCTTCGCATTTCCCAATAGCGGCCGTGCAGCCATGTAAGGCGCTAACCTGCTTATTGGGGGTATTAGGGGTTCAGTGTCTTACCCAAGGACACTTCGACATGAAACACGAAGGAGCCGGGATTCGAACTGCGATCTCTTGATCCCAAGACGAGCGCTCTCCCTCTGCATTTGTTCTGCCATGATCCATCACCCCCAATTGCGTTTTGCTGCTAGCCGGAACGCATAGAGCAAAAGTGTTTTGATTCCCATTGCAACAAACAACCACGTTAGTATTCCACTGTAAAACATTGTGCAGAAAAACACAGGTATAAATATTATATGCATTTCTAATCTTCTCCACAATATTTTGTAGTATGTAAGGCTATGAGGTGAGCAGCATGGCGGCACAGTGGTTAGCGCATGTGCGGCACAGTTCAAGTCATGGGAACCTCCTGCGTGGTTTCAAATCCAGCTCCAGACTTCCTGTGCGGAGTTTGTATCTTCTCCCCGTGCTTGCGTGGGTTCCTCCCACATTCCAAAAACATGCATTTCAGGTGAATTGCAGGGACAATTTGGACCGGCCAATTGGCTGGTAACCAGTTCAGGGTGTCCCCTGCCCACTGCCCGACGATTGCTGGGATGGGCTCCAGCACCCCCGCGACCCTACTGAGGATAAGCGGTGCAGCCAATGAGATGAGATGAGAGATGAGGGCTATGAGGTGCATGTTACAGTCTGGGGAATACAGTCCGGTATTAGCTATATAGTCGGGTAATCCTTCCTTAAAAAAACAAGGGATTTTATGATTGAATTCCATGTTCTGTTCCAAGAGTTAAAACATGACAGGAACACAAGTACTATTTCTTTCAGGAAGTGCAGTTTTCCTTATTTCAGTGCCGGGTGATGAAACAATTGCAGGGCTGGTCGTTAGTTGGGCTGTGAGAAGCAGGGTGGAGTACGCTTCACACCGTGTTCATCAAAAATTGAACAAATCTTTATCGTATCTGACTGACCGCAAAGCCTTGGCTTCCCAAATGTGTGATTTATGATCCGGGGAGGGTTGGTCTGACACTTTGAAGGAAAATGTCAAATTTTAGTGAGCGGAAGGGATGACAAACACAGAACAGCTTGAGGATTTTGTTCGCTTGTCAGAGGATTTAGCTTCCATTGTCTGTTGCCAGAGACGGCAGTCTGCTTTTTAATCAAGGGTGTAGTTTTGAATCCTTCATGGAGCGGTAACAACTGTGTTTTTCTTCCCTCCCTAGACCCCATGATTATCCACTGCCGAGTGAAACAAATAAAGCCTATGGTGCTCCTATAGGCGAGCAGCTTGTTATCAGAACATGTAAATACATGTCAAAAACAACTCCGGATATGCAACGATGCTCGTTCTATATATATAGGATTCCCTTGCCGTTTTACGGATCGGTTTTTGCGAGGTGCATCTGGGATTTTATTTCCATTAATTACTTCTGCAGGTTTTATATACTTCTCGGAATTACGGCGTCTTTTTACAAGAGATGGTACGCTCAAACCAATCAAAGAGCTGTCCTCTGTCTCCTGGGTGCTGATTGTAAGAATCCAAATGAATCATATTTTAAGACAACTGACGACAGTGGAACCTCGGTTCTCGACCATAATCCGTTCCAGAACCCTGTTCGAAAACCGATTTGTTCGATCACCGAAATCTTTTTCCCATTAAAAATAATGTAAATCGTTTTAATCCGTTCCAACACCCTGAATGTTTACCCTGAATGTTTAACGTAAACTAAAGCTAACCCAGGCTAATCGTACGTTCGCGTTAGCGTAATCTCCCGTACGAAAGATTACGCTAACATGAACGTGTAAAAATAAAAAAATCAGGTCGTTTACAAGTCATTTAGCACCCGGGTCTCCACTAAGTGGTGAGCGGTTCATTGGAAAGGGGGCTCCGTTCCAACACACTGAATGTTTACTTTGAATGTTTAATGTAAACTAAAGCTAACCCAGGCTAATCGTACGTTCGCGTTATCGTAATCTTCCGTACGAAAGATTACGCTAACATGAACGTGTAAAAATAAAAAAAAAGGATAAAGAAAATAATTATGAACAGGATTTCTTACCTTTGTGGTGGTCAGCAGAAGGCGCAGGTGGACGGTGGGGTATTCCCTAGCAAGATCAGACACTCGCACACCTCCTTCATATTTTGCTATCATTTCTTTCTTAAATGCAATAGTTGTACGCACTACTTTTCTTTTTTCACCTGTAGCAACTTTGCTGCTTGCACTGACTTTCTTCGGAGGCATAATTAGGGGCTTAAACTCTTCGTACACCTATATTAAAAGCGAAAGCAAAACGAAGCACGTCCGCACGCAACAACAGTTGGTCAGGAAAAGAGCCATCTACACCCGTACGCCGCTCAGCATGGCACCCTAGCATACGCACTCACGCATTACCTGCGTTCGAACTCCGATTTTTTGACCTAACAGCGAAGTAAAATTTCTCGAAATTTTTGGTCGGACTCCGATTTGTTCCAACTGAGAGGCGTTCGAAAACCGAGGTTCCACTGTATTGAATAACTTCATAGAGAAGGTGTTTGCAGCAAATCTAGTCGGGGAAAATACACGTTGTTTCCGCATTTAGCTTAATTAAATGATTTAATTAAAACTGGCATTAGTTAAAACGATGATTTCATTCATGTCACGCACCAAATTAGATGAATCACTATGCTTGTTTGCTCTTGCTCCCAAAGTGTGGTGCATTGCTGCATCCTTTGTGTTTACCAGTTGTGCTCATAAATGGCTTCCAGAAGTATGGACTTACAGTATATATGGATGTATGCAACTACTGCATCCACTTTATATGGATACAAACTAAAATGAATTATTTTTTTAAATTAATCCGTTATCTTTAAACTACTTACAATCTTTGAATAAAACAAAAATAATCTAGGGTCTTGAAAACACATTTTTTTTCCAAAGCTTACATAATAAAAAGGTGAGTACTCTTAGTATAAGGTCTTAAACATGCTAATTTTGTAATTAGTTGCATGCTGAAAATCATTAGAGTCTTGAACATGCTCTTTTTGTAAGTAATGGCTCACAACACGTGGTAAGCTTTATCTCCTGGCTTTGATCTCTTTGATCTCCGGCAAAACTAAAATAAAATGTGACGGACACAAAATTAAAATAAATCCAAACAGCTTGCCAACATCATTTTTGCCTTTCCATGTGTTCTGTTACTCCCTAAGCCTGCACAAAATTTAGTCATTTTATTCATACTTAGTTTATTTTATCTTTTATTAGCATATTTGGTATTGGAGTAATCCAAAAGTAATTGAAAGTAATCAAGTTAAAGTAACCCTACCCAACCCTGACTAAAGGTTATGCTTCTGGTAGCAAAGAAAATTACCAACCTCCTGACTTAAAACAATGGAGAGACAAATTAAAGCAAATGTACATTGTGGAAAAAGTGATTGAGGAATCAAACATCTGTCAAAGTGTGTGTGAGAAATAAAAAGTTATAAGAAAGAAAAAACGACAACGACGAAAAACTCCGAACATTGAAAAAATAGTTTGTACACAAACCCACGGCATAACCTGTAAAGTCCAGTTTTCCACGCTCTCCCACTGAGCCGATTATCGAGTGCTTTTGGCGCTAACCAGATTGCACTTGAGGGCGTCTTTTCCCATCGAGAGGAGAATTTGTCCATGTAATTGAAAGATAAGTGTCGCGTTTTGGGGTGGTTTATTTGAAAGCTTGATCTTTTATTCATGGCTTTTAAGCTAAAAAATTGGCATGGAGCAATTTGGTTATGTGTTTTTTTTTTTCCCGAATAGCAAAAAGTGCCGCGTTTTGTTTTGGCCTCACTTTGCAATGCATCTGTGGAGGGGTTATGCATTAGTGGCAGTTTTCTTTTTGCTCTATTTGATGGGAATTTGATTTCAAGATGGATATTCTTCTTGGACCAGTGTCTTTCGTTTTCTTTTTTTTTTTTTTTTTTTTTTTTTTTTTTCAAATCAAAGATTTGCTTTATTCCGATTTCGAAATCTTCGTTCGGTTTGGAAATTTCGGCTTGTTTCTCAGTTTGCACACTCGGCAGCCAATCAGAAGCCTGCATCGAATAACTTCCTGCTTCCGGACTTTCCCGAGCCTTATAAGGTCGTGAATTTGCATATCATTTTCCAAAGTAGATGCACAGAGAACACAAAAAAAAAAATCGATAAGTGGTTAGGAATCAAGCCAAAACCTCAGCCCCAGAGAAAAGACTCAAAAGAAGCAAACAAAATTGATGACGCTACAAAACGTAAACGTACATTAAAAGCATCGTGGAAAGAGGAGTTCACGTGGCTTGTAGCAGACGACGCAATGCAAACAAAGATGAGTAAATACAGGTACATACTGATGGCAGATGGAAAACAGCCATGTCATATACATGCAAATAATTTTAAAAGCAGATGTATCCATCCATCCATTATCTACACGGCTTATCATCAGTAGGGTCAAGGGGGTGCTGGAGCCAATCCCAGCTATCTTTGGGCAGTGGGCAGGGGACACCTTGAACTGGTTGCCAGACTAATTAGAGGCTATAAGTCTTCGGTACCGTCCGTAATCATGTATAATGTGTACTCTCTACCAAATAAGACCGACAAACTGGCTGTGCTGGTGAAAAACAACAAAGTGTATAGGGAGTGCAGTTTGCTGTGTTTGCTGTCTGTCTGTCTGTCTGTCTGTCTGTCTGTCTGTCTGTCTGTCTGTCTGTCTGTCTGTCTGTCTGTCTGTCTGTCTGTCTGTCTGTCTGTCTGTCTGTCTGTCTGTCTGTCTGTCTGTCTGTCTGTCTGTCTGTCTGTCTATCTATCTATCTATCTATCTATCTATCTATCTATCTATCTATCTATCTATCTATCTATCTATCTATCTATCTATCTATCTATCTATCTATCTGTCGCTCTCGCTCTCGCTCTCGCTCTCGCTCTCTTTCTCTCTCGGCCTAGAGTGTGACGTCATCCACTCCGCTGTGGCTAAACTACAACACAGCACCCCGAGGCCATCCTGTTAATCTGTTAAGAAACAACAAAAGGAGACTGCTGGAAGTGTGAATATCCCTACGGGGATGAATAAAATATCTATCTATCCAGATTTTAGACCTGGTTCCGGCTTAAGATGTTACCTCTGAGGAGATTCCATCGACTAATCCTAGATAAAAGGATATTCCCGTCGTTTTCTTATCATCCCGCTTTAAAGAATGCTTACCAAGCGCCGTAACAGCGAGAGTATTCAGGTAGCATTTCACGCCTGCTGTCTCCCTCAGCGGTGGCCTTGGTATACACAGCATGTACTCCACTCTGTAATTTTCCCTTTTTTTCTCCGTCTGACTTGAGGACAATTTCTGCAAATAATCCCTGATTACAGCCACCTCAACCCGTCGCCTACCGATAATACCAATGCTCATTATCCCGGATTTTCCCGAACACATCATTCCGGCAAGCCCGTGTTATCCCCGACAAGAGTCACCTTTTTTCCTGTTGAGTGTGCATTTTTTTTTCTGGGGAACGAAAGAAACATGATTTACAGAAGCTTGTTTGCTTTTTTTTATTGAGTGTTGGCTTTACGTCTTTTTGGGAGGTGACATGTGTCTGAAAAGCTTGTTTTCCTGTCAGGTTTTTTGAGCTATGCTAGCTGGAAATTGTACGCTTCACACGAGTTTGGTTACAGGGTGCAAAAAAAAAAGAGCCACTTTTGACAGTTGAGTGCAAAGAAAGCATAGGGCAAGTTGAGGTGGCATGGAAGTGGCTCTTTGTGTGATATGTTTGGATTTGTTTTAGGTTTTTTTTTTACACTTCTGACATGTGTTTATTTTGGAGGTGAAAAAGTGCATTTTATTTTTCAACACTTTCTGGTTCCAACTGATAGTCAACACCAATGTTCCCTCTAAGCTGCGCTCGGCGCAATCGCGCACTGCCTGCACATTCCCAGCGCACAAGAAAATCTAGCCAGCGTACGAAAATCAAGGCTCGAAATTGCAAATTGAGAAGCGAATTAAGTCAAAGTTACAGTGCATGAAGGTAAAAATACACGGCTTCCCCTGACGCTGTGTTCTAAATGCGGTATTTTGAAGTCAATGTCGAACGAAGTTGAAAAGTAAAGTCAGTAGAGTTTTTCGAGAACCGGCTTCTTCGGCTCGGCTCACTAAAGAGAACCGGCTCTTTCGGGTCCCAAACGGCTCTTCAGATTGTTTTTGCTTCTTTAATCCCTACAAGACCAAATATTATGTAAAATTGTGCACAAAATGACTTAAAGGAAGGGGGGAATAGAACAAAAAAAAAAATACCAAAATGAAAAAGTAGTGAAAAGCTGGGAAAAAAAGAAACAAAAGGAAGAGAAAAAAAGCAAGGAAAAAATCAGAAAAAAGCCAGAAAAAAAGAAAAGAAACCCTAACCCTAACCCCTGACCCCTGACCCCCGACCCCTAACCCTACGGTCAGATGGTTCAGTCCAACTTATTACCCCCTTAACATTCCGAAAGCTTGCAAAGAAGCAAATACATGTCTCAGACATGTACGGAAACGGTTTCTGTACTATGTCACTAATCACTCAAATGCATCGTTCCAAATATCATTCGGAAGGTTAAAGTCTTGGGATTCAAGAAATGTCAAACATGTCTTAGTTTCCATTTTATTTTTTGCTGGCAACTGTGTGGAGAGCAAAGTAAGAATTTTATCGTGCAGGGAAACGGGGTTCTTTACTGTGCATATGACAATAAACACTTACTAGTTTCAAAATAGACTCATCACAGAAACATCAAGATCGTTCTAAAACAAGATACCGGGAAAATAGAAAGCCGCATAGCTCACCTAAGTTCTCTTGCAGCCATCACGTTCAATAATGTTACGTAACCATGGTCTTTTTACAACCTTGAGTGTAGTAAATCCAGGAGAGTCAAATATTTAGAAATACAGAATAGTAAAACATGTTTTCTCTATGCCGTAGTGCAACCCAACCAACGTGTGATTCACGTTCATCTTTTTCGGCCAATTACAGACTTTGTTTCGCCCCTTTAGCCTATGCGAGCCTGTAAATGATAAAAAGGATCCGCCCCTTTTACCTCCGAATAACTTTAGCCAATAGTGACTGATTCAAATGATGATTGACACATTGGTTAGGAAATGATACGCCGATATATAAATCCCAGCATACACCGCGGACTACTTGGCCTTCGGGGGAAAATCTAGTCGGCGGTTGCTTGCCTTAGTTGCAAGACTTTGTGACTTGATATTGATCCATATATAAGGCGCACTGTATTATAAGGCGCATGGTCAGCTTTTGAAAAAAAAAAAAGGATTTTATGTGCGCCTTATAGTGCGGAAAATACGGTATATATATATATATATATATATATATATATATATATATATATATATATAGTTAAACCAGATAAGTAACTCCAGGTTGCTTAGTAAACACGGTTAACATAAATTTTAATTGCCAATTCTATGTAATAAAATATTTGCGAGCAATAATGTAAAAAACTTATTAAATGCAGAAATGCACGCCCATATAATAATGACCATTATCTAGAGTGCTTTTTCCATTACCACTGGTTTTCCACATCGCAATATTATGCTCATTTCAGCTAGGCTGTGCGCTACATGAACGCCACGAATAATTCATTAGGCACAAAATGTGCCTCATCACCCCCCCCCCCCCCCCCCCCCTTCCATTCTACTTTTTCAACTTTGCGGTCCGAAAACCCGGCCAGCGCCGATATTTACAGACCGCGGAGAATCACCGGTCAACAACATCAGTTATTAAGGTTTCTGACCCCGTAGCAGCCCAAACCGCTAATACCTTTTTTCATCCCGACTGTCCCCAAGGAAATCCCGATGGCTTCACGTGCTGTTTGTTTTGATCCGCTCTACTACTCAGATTGGAAGGAGGCAACAGAAGGAAGAGAGCATTGTGATCTGGGAATCCAGAAATGAAGTCCGTTTTCCTTGGAACTGATGTGACCTCTGTCTTAAAACATAGATAGATAAAAAGATAGATAGATAGATAGATAGTTCGTTTAACGATAATTTATTGACTACGTACATCGTTAAGCCCTCAATTTACACATCTGAATGGAACAGCAGGGACAAGTTACAAATCAAAAATGAAACATTTCTCTGTTTGTATCGTCGGCGTCAATGTCAGGTCACTGAAGTTACCTTTAATCCCAGAGGAACGATGACAAGTGAATGCAATGTGGTGCTTTACTGCATCAAACACCAAGGGTAACAACACAAAATGATACTTTAATGTTGCAATTTGGCACCATTCTCCACAGCGTGGTTATCTTCGTGCTGTCATCGAGAACTATAGCCTAGCACTCTAGAACTATAGCCTAACACCTAGACGACAGCACTAGGATGACCACGCTGTGGAGAATTGTGCCAAATTGCAACACTAAAGTATCATTGTTTTCTTGTTACCCTTGGTGTTTGGTGCCGTAAAGCACCACATTGCATTCATGTGTCATCGTTCCTCTGGGATTAAAGGAAACTTCAGTGACCTGACATTGACGCCAATGATTCGAACAGAAGTTTCCTTTAATCCCAGAGGAACGGTGACAAGTGAATGCAATGTGGTGCTTTACTGCATTAATAACCAAGGGTAACCACACAAAATGAAACTTTAATGTTGCAATTTGGCACCATTCTCCACAGCGTGGTTATCCTGGTGCTGTCATCTAGAACTATAGCCTAGCACTCTAGATGACAGCACTAGGTTAACCACGCTGTGGAGAATTGTGCCAAATTGCAACACTAAAGTATCATTTTTTGTTGTTACCTTTGGTGTTTGGTGCCATAAAGCACCACATTGCATTCACTTGTCATCGTTCCTCTGGGATTAAAAGAAACTTCAGTACCTGACATTGATGCAGACTATACGAACAGAAGTTTCCTTTAATCCCAGAGGAACGGTGACAAGTGAATGCAATGTGGTGCTTTACTGCATCAAAAACCAAGGGTAACAACACAAAATGATACTGTTGCAATTTGGCACCATTCTCCACAGCGTGGTTACCTGGTGCTGTCATCTAGAACTATAGCCTAGCACCCTAGATGACAGCACCAGGATAACCACGCTGTGGAGAATTGTGCCAAATTGCAACACTAAAGTATCATTTTTTCTTGTTACCCTTGGTGTTTGGTGCCGTAAAGCACCACATTGCATTCACTTGTCATCGTTCCTCTGGGATTAAAGGAAACTTCAGTACCTGACAGCACCAGGATAACCTCGCTGTGGAGAATTGTGCCAAATTGCAACACTATAGTATCATTTTTTTCTTGTTACCCTTGGTGTTTGGTGCCGTAAAGCACCACATTGCATTCACGTGTCATCGTTCCTCAGGGATTAAAGGAAACTTCAATACCTGACATTGATGCAGACTATAGTCCATAGGGTTCGCTTTATTTTCCTGCAGCCTAAACTAAGAAGCAGCCTGAAAATCGAGTTGCATTCCTTACTCTGAGCATACAGTTTTTATTAGATGCACCATGTCGTCCCAAATTGATGTCACTCTATATTCAAATGTGAGTCCTTCCCTTTTTTCTCCGCCGCATTGTAACAAAAAAGTACATCAACGCTACTCAGACCCTCTTCTCACCCCATTGACTCGTTTTCTCTTTACCACCGTTCTGCTCTCACAGTTATCACACCAGCACTCTCATTTTCTCACCCACCCCACCCTCTGCCCACCCTCCCATCACATCCCTCCCACCCCTTCATGTCTCCTCTCCCTTCCCTCGCAAACTACTTGATATTCCGTTCAGGGAGACGCTAGGCAGCGACGCTCTCGCCGGCCACGCCGCTGCTGCAGGACCAGACTTTTTATTTATTTTTATTTTTTTATTCATCTTCTGCTTTTGCACTGATAACCAAGCATTCCACATAACCGCCCCGCCCCCCCCGATCGGTCTCTATTCCGCCCCAGCCCTCAAAACCCCTCGGCTCCGTTCCAACGCACTTGAACTCTTCTCTCCCGATGCTGCTGTTTTTTTTTTTGGTGGAATCATCCTGCACCATATATTCACGCGTTCCATTTCGCAATTTTCTTACAATCGTTACGCAAGCGTCTCTAGAGAGTGTCTAGAGAGGTTTTTTTTTTTCTTTTTTTTTCGTTCTTATTTTCCTCGGATGGACCGCAAAGAGATGCAGACTCACTTGGCTAGTGATGGAGGAGTGCCGCACTTCATGTTTCTCATTCACATCGAAAAGCCAAAATCGATTGTTAGGAGTCCCGTAATGTGGTCCTTTATATAGGAATTCAAACCCTCACTATAACGTGGTTCACAGTTTTGTGACCTGTGCATATTGTTCTGAATTCTGATTGGCTAAATCTGGAGTTGCTCACCTTTTGGAAGCCTAGAGCTAGTTCTACCGGTTTGATGTACTTTTCTAAAATAACCTTTCATACCATGTTATTACTATGTTATGAGGATAACAAGGATGGGTTTGCAGTGTTCTGGTTTGCTGGGGACGCATGGTCTCAAATCAACGTGCGTCCCCGGGACGCAACTTTTTTGACATAAAATTGTCATTATTACCCTAATACATATTTTTTAAACAAAGATTTACCGAACTCCAAAGTTTCCGTCAGGCAGATCCGGCAGATGTTGTTTTGGTCTCGCGGTTCGAGTTTTCGTCTGCACGCCGATCTCGAGTCGTGTAGTGAAAAGGCCGTCTCTTTTTAGAGAACCGGCTTTTTCGGCTCAACTCATTCGGGAGAGCCGGCTCTCAAACGGCTCACTTGCTTTGAGGCATTATATAACGAATGATGATGTTGTATAAAGAGGTTAAGAAAAGAAGGAAGTATAAAAGGAGAAAATGAAAAAAGACAGGTTTGCGGTTATCCCTTTAATCGGTATAACCCTAAATTTTGTGGACCCATAGATCTCTGTTGGGACCCATAGATTTTTAAGCATGCGAGTCGCCGGGACCCTTCACTTTTCAGAGGTAAAATGAACACTGGGTTTGTATATACTATTGCTATGTTGTCCATACAGGTGCTTGAAATCCTTCAAAGTGCTTGTGAATTTAAAGATTAAGAAGTTGTTGGGTCTAATTCAACCACTGAAGTGTGGGAGAGCTAAAAAAGATTGGCTAACCGTAGAAGGAAATTCAGGCAAAGACTTGTTATGTATTTTTGCAACTGCAGTTGGAGAAGGGATCTTTCGACTCGCTGGTCAAACTCCTTCTGACCCTCCCTCCTTCTGCCCCTGTGTTTTATTGAAGTCACAAGTACTGGAATGTTGAGACAAAGAGAAACAGACCATCCCCCCGGACAGTCGTGGGGGTGGTGAGAAACAAAGACAGGAAGACTAAGTAACGCCAAAAGGGAACATAAAACTGATTAAGAAATACACAACTTTGAGTAAATACATTCAAGCCTACTTTACAGAAGTGCCTTAAATGTTGGGCGACATTCTTGTAAATGCTTAACATGGTGGCCATGTTTTTTAACCTGCTTATGAACGACGCCAACATTGTCCTCTGGTGGCTTTGCCGTTGGACAGAAGTTGGCATTAAATAGCATGACATTGTCCAAGAAAGCCTCGTCGCCCCTTACTTAGGGCACCCAAAAGGACAGTTTTATCCAACACCTAAAGAGGGCACCATGATATTTGTATTTGTACAAGGATAATGCATCAATTACGGACATTTATAATGGGCTGTGCATGACAAAGAAGTTAGCTTTTCCCAGGATTTTTTATTTTTATTTTAATGGTACCAGCAAAAAAATAGAACATCAGCCTTTAAACTCCTTAGAAAGTGCTTAAAAATGGCCATGTAAAAGTTGTACAAACCATGTCCTATTATATCTTATAAATATGTTATTACCAGGTTGTAATTTTCGGGGGTTAAAATAGGCTCAGAACACTACTGAACATTATGCCAGTAAGTAATATTATAATGACCCATGAGATTTTTTTCATGTAGTCGGTACTTTTATGTTTTAAAAGGATAGTGTGTAATATTTAGAGCTTCCTGGTGGTACAAAAAACTTTCATTTCATAAAGAAAAAAAATACATATACAGCAATAAGAGACTTACTAGTCGAACTAAGATAAACAAGAATATCAAATGGCATACCCGATTAATAGTTACTAGTGTTCTGGTTTGCCCACGTCCCTGCGTCCTAGACACATTATTTTTGCTGGGGACGCATCGTCTCAAATCACCGTGCGTCCCCGGGACGCAACTTTTTGGACACGAAATTGTCATTATCATTTTTTAACAAAGATTTACCGCACTCCAAACTTTTCGACAGGCAGATCCGCCATTGTTGTTTTGCTCTCGCGGTTCGAGTTTTCGTCTGCACGCCGATCTCCAGTTCAAGTTGTGTAGTGAAAGTCCGTCTCTTTTTAGAGAACCGGCTTTTTCGGCTCAACTCATTAAAGAGCCGGCTCTCCAACGGCTCACTTGCTTTGATGCATTATATTACGAATGATTATGTTGTACAAAGAAGTTAAGAAAAAAAGGAAGTATAAAAGGAGAAAATGAAAAGAGACAGGGGCAGCACGGCAGCGCAGTGGTTAGTGCGTGTGCAGGTACAGTTCTAAGGTCTTGGGAACCTCCTGTGTGGGTTCAAATCTAGCTACCGGACTTCCTGTGCGGAGTTTGTATGTTCTTCCCGTGCTTGGGTGAGTTTCCTCCGGGCACTCCGGTTTCCTCATTCCAAAGACATGCATTTCAGGTGGATTGGCCGGTCCAAATTGTCCCTAGGTGTGAATGAGCGAGCGAGTTGTCTGTCCCCGTGTGCCCTGCGATTGGCTGGCAACCAGTTCAGGGTGTCCCCTGCCCACTGCCCGATGATTGCTGGGATGGGCTCCAGCACCCCCACGACCCTACTGAGGATAAGCGGTGCAGCTAATGAGATGAGATACTGTCAGACAAGTAATAGGATGCAACGTTTCACCTTAAAAAAATACCTGATAAAAAACATGTTCTACTGTTTATTTCTAAAATAAAATCTGAATATTATGTTATGATATTTGATATAATCTCTTTTTTTACATAGTCACTGTCCCAAAAAGTTTGTCACGAATCATTTGAATAAAAACGTCGTCATTCGCTGCAAGGAATAAAGGAGCGTTTGTTTTATTTTGAAGACTGGAATGAGGCAACACGATTTAGCAAGTAGTTCAATGCGTGCGTGTGTTTTTTCATGCGCACTGAATAATACGAACACATATATTATTCATGTTATGAATACATTTTATTAGAATCAGCATAATGAGGGATTTTAATGCATATCGCTCACTTGCAGTGAGACAGTCCAATAAAAACAAACTCTTCTAGAATTTGAATAATTTAAAGCGGACGTTGGGTATTCCCTCGCCATTTCGCGGTCTGTCTTTTACATCCTTGGTGCATCTTGATTTATTTTTTCGTAGATTTTATGGACAATTTTCTCCATTGCTACTTCTGTTGTGTTTACAAGATTGTGCTCATATGCGGCTGCCTTTAAGCATAGTCTTACACTATAAATGGTTGGCTACAACTGTCAGGAACCAGAACAGGAACAGGACCCAAACGCGTGACGTTCTCACACTAGCCTTTTATTTGACTGGAAATGGGGAATCATAGACGTAGACAGCGGTCTAGCGTGGAAAAACAGGAAGCCAGAGACCGACGAGATCGATTCCAATGTTTCCGAGTTGATATCGGACAGATGGGGTCGATACCGGACAGACAGGAATGATAATGAAACAGGATATCGAAAATAAACAGGACAAACAAGACGGGAACGAAAACTGGAGAGAATTAATAAAACGAACAAAAATAGACGGGAACAAAACTGGAAATCGATATTAAACAGGACAAAAATAAACGGGAACAATACCGGACTGGAAATACTAACAGGAAAATAGGACCGAGTCAAAACCCAAATCTTGCAGGGCAGAGGTTCGTTGACGGACTGACAAAGTAAGAGAGAGTGCACTGAGCGTAAAAAAAAAAAGAAAAGCCAATCTCTTAATGAGCTGCAGCTGGCGCCACACGGGCGGGGCCAATCGGGCGCCATGGCAACCGTGACATCTACTATATATTGATGAATCTAACTATGGTATTTTTTGCAATAGCGGCAGAAAATGAAAACAACAATGCCCAAGAGAAAACCAAATATGAGACAACCCGAGGAAATACAAAATACAGTTTTGAAACTTTGGTTCTGTTTATTAAGGCATACAAACAATCTAGGCCTATCTGACCCTAGGTGGGAAAGCCATAGACAAACATTGAAATGCATCAGTCTGGAAAAGGTCACAAAACCATTTCCAGGGCTCTAGGGCACTGGTGTCAAACAGGCGGCCCGCGGGCCACATCAGGCCCGCGAGACAACACTCAGAGAAGCGCAAGAGAAAAATGAGCTGCAGGTTGAAATATATCCACTTGATGTTGACAAAGACAGGTGCCTCTCACAAACACTGTACTTGTATTTCTCTCTCTCTCTCTCTCTCTCTCTCTCTCTCTCTCTCTCTCTCTCTCTCTCTCTCTCTCTCTCTCTCTCTCTCTCTCTCTCTTCCACTCTTTATCTCTCTCTTTTTCACTCTCTCTGTCTCTCTTTTTCTCTTCCTTTGTTCCTCTTTCTATCTGTATTTTTACCTTATTTCACTCTCTTTTCATTTTTTCCTTTTTTCTCCCCCTCTTTCTCTTGCATTTCCCCTCTCTCACTATTTCTCTTTATCTATTTTGTTTCTCACGCTCTCTTTCTCTTTCTTTCTTTTCTCTCTCCCTCTCTCTCTCTCTCTCCCTTTCTCTCCTTCTTTGTTCCACCCTTTCTACTTTTCTCTCCCTCTCTTTCTCTTATTCCCTTTTCTTTTTTTTTCCGTTCTCTTTTATCTACTAGTCTGGCCCCCGAGAGAATGTTTGTTCTCTCTTGTGGCCCTCAGGTTAAAATGAGTTTGACACCCCTACTCTAGGGTTTTAGTGAACCACTGTCAGAGCCATTATCCCCAAATGGAGAAAACTGGTGCAGGTGGCAAACCTTCCCAGGAGCAGTCCACCAACTGATATAGAGTTTGAAGGCAGCTCATCCAGGAAGTTACAAAATCATCTCTAAAAACTTTCGAGGAACTGCCGGCGTGGGTGACATTAGGTAATGACGCCACTATTAGAAATACACTGGCTTAAAATGGCATCCATTTGAGCATTCCCTGGTAAAAACCACTACTGTCACAAAATAACAGTCTTCTCACATTTGCTAAAAACCATCTTGATTACCCTCAAGACTTTCGGAGAAACATTCTGTGGATTTATGAGTCAAAAATTGAACTCTGGGGCTGTTTTACTGTCTCAGGACAAGGACAACTTGCCGCGGTTGTCGGAATAACGAATTCCGGGGTTTAACAGAAGATCTTTAGCGAGAACAGGTTGGAGCCCTCAAACTCATGCGCTCTTGGATCATGCAGCAGGACGACAATCCAAAACACACCAAAAGTGAATAAAAAAATAGTCCAGATTTAACCCCAGTTGAGATGCTGTGGTTGTCATGATTACTGATGCGAGCCACCTATGCACACTCCTTTGGTGCCAACTGCCTCGGACTCTGATTGGCTCCCTGTCACTATTTAAACCCCCGTCTTTCTGTCACCTGTCAGTCCGTGTGCGAACCTCAGTTAACAAGCCTTTTTCGACCCTGACTCCCACCTGTTTCGGCTCCCGTCTGTTTCCCGGCTTTGACCCGTTATTTGATTCTGCTCGCGTCTACTCTCCTCTCCTGGCTTTCGACTCGTTTCCGATCCCGACCACGTTTTTGCTCTCTTGTCCCGGCTACTGACCCGTTTTTTTTCCGTTTTCGACACCGCCATCGCTCGCCACGGAAGTGCCACTTCCCCGTTCCGAGCGACCTGCTCCCCGTGACCAGCGATCACCGGATCGTGTGTGCAATCCTTTCCCTTCTTCCCAATAAAACTGAGAGAAACGTACGCAAGTGGGTCCTGTCTCTGTTCTGGTCTTGACAGTGGTGTGACCTTAAATGGGCATTACATGCTAAAAAAACTCTAATATGGTAGATTTTAAACATTTTTGCAAGGCAGAGTGGGCCAAAATGTATCCACAGCATCGTGAGAGTTATAACCAATCATCATGAACGCTTGATTTATGTAATCCCTGCCAAAGATGGCCCAGCTCACTACAAGGGAGCGATTACTTTTTTACATAGGGCCAGATAGGTTTTGTTTTTTGTGCCTTAATTAATACGATCAAAATTTCCAAACTGCTTTTTGTATTTCCTTGGGTTGTCTCTGTGTCATATTCAAATTAGTTTGCATAGTCTCAAGTCGAGCAGAGTGGACACTTCAGCCTTGAGATGAAAATATGGCACATCATATAAAAAATACATAGAAATTCCATTTTAAAAAAGTCAGAAAACTATTGTCAAAGCAAGCACACAGCCCCTCTCAATTTTCCAGCTGTGTCCGGGCAATGATGTCAATCATTACGTTCGGGCCAAGCTTCTCTCTCAAATCCTTTTTTTTTAACATACATTGCAGCTTGGTCATCTCCTGGAGGGGAGATTGTCTCACGTGCCGCCCTTTCTCAAGGTTTCTTTACTTTTCCTCATTCTGACATTTTTGAGTCTTTCCTTGCCCTCAGGTAGGTTTCTGATCAGGGGATGGTGTAATAATCGTCTGTGGTTTGCAATACAGTGGGACCTTGCTACTTCGTGGTTCCACGTTCGCGGGTTCAGAGCTTTGCGGGTCTAAAAAAATAATAATAATAATAATATAAAATGATAAAAAAAACAACAACAAAAATATATAATTTTTAAGCGTTTTTGAAGGGGCGTCGCTACTTCGCAGATTTTCACTTTTCACGGGTGGTTTTGGTCCCCTTTAATTGGTCTAAAAAAAAAATAATAAAATAAAATAATTAAAAAATAATAATCTCATCTCATCAGCTGTACCGCTTATCCTTATTAGGGTCGCGGGGGAGCTGGAGCCCATCCCAGCCATCTCCGGGCAGTGGGCAGGGGACACCCTGAACTGGTTGCCAGCCAATTTGGACCGGCCAATTCACCTGAAAATGTATGTCTTTGGAATGTGGGAGGAAACCGGAGTGCCCGGAGGAAACCCACGCAAGCACGGGGAGAACATACAAACTCCGCACAGTAAGGCCGGGAGCTAGATTTGAACCCACGCAGGAGGTTCCCACGACCTCAGAACTGTGCCGCACACGCGCTGACCACTGCGCCGCCATGCTGCCCAAAATAAATAAAAAAAATATAATAATAATAATTATAATAATTATATATATGGGCAGCACGGCGGCGCAGTGGTTAGCGCATGTGCGGCACTGTTCATGTCATGGGAACCTCCTGCGCGGGTTCAAATCCAGCTCCAGACTTCCTGTGCGGAGTTTGTATGTTCTCCCCGTGCTTGCGTGGGTTTCCTCCGGGCACTCCGGTTTCCTCCCACGTTCCAAAAACATGCATTTCAGGTGAATTGGCCGGTCCAAATTGTCCCTAGGTGTGAATGAGCGAGGGAGTTGTCTGTCCCTGTGTGCCCTGCAATTGGCTGGCAACCAGTTCAGGGTGTCCCCTGCCCACTGCCCGATGATTGCTGGGATGGGCTCCAGCACCTCCGCGACCCTACTGAAGATAAGCGGTGTAGCTCATGAGATGTGATGATATATATATATATATATATATATATATATATATATAATATATCTCATCTCATCTCATCAGACGGGAACGAAAACTGGAGAGAATTAATAAAACGAACAAAAATAGACGGGAACAATATATATATAATATATCTCATCTCATCTCATCAGCCGTACCGCTTATCCTCATTAGGGTCGCGGGGGGGCTGGAGCCCATCCCAGCCATCTCCGGGCAGTGGGCAGGGGACACTCTGAACTGGTTGCCAGCCAATCGCAGGGCACACAGGGACAGACAACTCGCTCTGTCATTCACACCTAGGGACAATTTGGACCCTCCAATTCACCTGAAATGCATGTCTTTGGAATGTGGGAGGAAACCGGAGTGCCCGGAGGAAACCCACGCAAGCACGGGGAGAACAAACAAACTCCGCACAGTAAGGCCGGGAGCTGGATTTGAACCCACGCAGGAGGTTCCCACGACCTCAGAACTGTGCCGCACACGCGCTGACCACTGCGCCGCCATGCTGCCCAAAATAAATAAAAAAAATATAATAATAATAATTATAATAATTATATATATGGGCAGCACGGCGGCGCAGTGGTTAGCGCATGTGCGGCACAGTTCATGTCATGGGAACCTCCTGCATGGGTTCAAATCCAGCTCCAGACTTCCTGTGCGGAGTTTGTATGTTCTCCCCGTGCTTGCGTGGGTTTCCTCCGGGCACTCCGGTTTCCTCCCACATTCCAAAAACATGCATTTCAGGTTAATTGGCCGGTCCAAATTGTCCCTAGGTGTGAATGAGCGAGTGTGTTGTCTGTCCCTGTGTGCCCTGCAATTGGCTGGCAACCAGTTCAGGGTGTCCCCTGCCCACTGCCCGATGATTGCTGGGATGGGCTCCAGCACCTCCGCGACCCTACTGAGGATAAGCGGTGTATATATAAAATATATGTATTTTTTTTTTTTTTTTTACTTCACAGATTTTCACTTGTCGCGGGTGGTTTTGGTCCCCATTAACCGTGATAACCGAGGGATTACTGTAATCCGTGGCCTGTGCAGCCCTTTGAGACTCTTTGTGATTAAGGGATTCACAAATAGGCATGACTTGACTTGACATGCTATCAAACATTTTTGAGGGATACACAGGCAAAAAACGCAGAAACCAGGAAGGGAGAACATACTTTCTCACAACACTGTTTGTATTCCAAGCGCTTAAAGTATCGGTGTTGTTTTTTCCGATCATTACCGATCACTTCCAACATGCGACGAATACGAGCACACGTTTTTTCGCATCCGTCGCCCGCAAAGATGCTAATAGCAGTCGAGAGGACGGCAGTCCAAACAAGAGCTGCTGTAATGAGAGAAGTAAGCAAACAAGCAATAAACATACGTAAGCACCACAAGGCAAAGCTTCCACCTTCACTTATGCCGTTCGCCACTGCGTTAAAGGGGCAGTGTGTGATATTTGACTACATATTGTTGTACAGTGCAACTAAAAACGGGCACAAAGAAGATTAGAAACTGCCGATAATCAAAGTGACCGAAAAGTGAACTTCTCAGTTTTTTTTTGATAATGAAAAACAAAAAAAGAAAACAGAAAACGAAATAAACTATATAAGAAAACATGCATTTCAGGTGAATTGGCCGGTCCAAATTGTCCCTAGGTGTGAATGAGCGAATGAGTTGTCTGTCCCTGTGTGCCCTGCGATTGGCTGGCACCCAGTTCAGGGTGTCCCCTGCCCACTGCCCGATGATTGCTGGGATGGGCTCCAGCACCCCCGCGACCCTACTGAGGATAAGCGGTGCAGCTAATGAGATGAGATGAGATGAGAAATAAAATAAAGAAATGAAAATTAAGAAAGGAAAAAAGCAAAACAAGGAGAATTAGGAAAAAAGGACAACATGAATAATTGAGAAAAAAGGAAAGCAAAGGTAGTTAAAACAATAAAAATATATGATAATTAAGTAAATATTAATTACAAACAAACTAGAATCTAAAAAAAAAGGAAATTTAAGAGAAAATGGGATTTAAAGGAGAATAAAGGGGAAGGGTAGAGATAGAATATTGAAAAAAACAAGGTTGATTAACAAAAAAGAAAAAAAAATGTAAAAAGGAGAGTCAAGAAAAGTACAATGGAGGATAAGGCGAGTTAGGCAAAGTAATAAGGGAAAAGAGAAAAAGGAAGAAGGATGGAATAAAGGTAAGACAAAGAAAAGAAAGGATATAATAAAGGAAAGAGAAATACAATAAATAAAGGATAGAATAAAGGAACAAAAATAATGAACGGATAAAATAAAGAGAAAAATATAAAGTATATAGTAGATGAAGAAAAATAAGAAGAAAAATAAAAAGGGAAAATAAAAAAAACAAATAGAATAAAATCATACAAAATAAGGGAAAAGACGAATAAAAGGAAAAAACTAAAGAAGACGGTACATTTAAAGGAAAAAAAGAGAAAGAGACAAATAAAAAACTAAAGAAAGAGAGAAAGAAAGAAACAAACAAAAAGATGAAGAAGAGAGAAAAATAGAGAAAACAAATAACTGAAAGAAAGAAATAAGAAGACGTAAGCCTCAACTTATGTCAAACAAAGACACATTTATCAGCCTACGACCATAAATAAGTATGTATTTTTTTACTAAGTACTAGTTTTTTACCACTATGAGACGCAAAATAGTACACACTGTCCCTTTATCTCTACGCCGCATGCCAGTACTGCAGATATGGGTACTTTAGGCAATCATGTGAAAGGGAATAAAAAGAAAAGAGAATAGGCTGCAAATCATCGAATGAGCAACACACGAGTCTCTCTTCACTCAATTTATTGAGTTTTATAGCAGCAGTAAATGTAGCTTGTTAGGAGGCTCGGAATGTGTCTTTTGACACTCGTGCAGTAATATTTCATTTGGCAGAAAATGTGTCGATAGTAGTACTACGGTACTTTGTTAGTTAGGTTTTTTGCAGTACCAGCAAGCATCAACGCAGTTTTTTTTTTTTTCTTAATGGAAAAAAAATGGAGAAAAATATGTTTTTGATTCTTTATTTTTATCTGTTTTTGATCATATATATATATATATATGTTTGTATATTAATATGTATGTATATAAATATGTAACTTTATGAAGTATAAATATTTACAGACGCTTCCCTACTTACCAACGAGTTCCGGACGATCGTTTGTACGTTGAAATTGTTCGTAGGTTGCTTCAGTTCTATATGTTGTATAGAATGTATGTTTAAGGTTTATATAAGTATATTTAAGGCTTGTAATAAGTAATCTGGATTGATTTGTACTAAAAATTAACATTTCATAAAATAGTATGCTTTATAAAGATAAATAAAGTTGACTTTAACTTACTGTTGGAAGATGCGCTTCAAGAGGTCCTCGTCCGTGCTAGAAAGTGTCCGAAAAAAAGCGTTCCGACCGGTTTCTCAACCGCGTTAGGCTTTCTTATCGCACTTCCGTTTCAAAAGAAACAGCTCGCCTTGTCTTTACGCATTACGCCAACCATATTGAATGGATGCACGAGATATTAAACAAAGAAAATGTCAAAGTTCTTAGTGCGCTGGAGATAGTATAGACATAGACAGTATAGGATGTTTACACACGAACTAGGAAGAAGAAGTGGATTTTGTTTTACTTCAGGGTGGATGCTGGGTGACTTCTCACTCCTCCACACGCCGGTAGCGGCGGAATAAAACACTACAATAATGTCCTGTACTCTGAAAAAGGTGCACACAATACAAAATCTAACTTAATGCAATAAAAATGTTCAAATCTACTCAAAAGCATTCTCTATTTTTCTACATTCTTTCTACATTGATTCACTTTCCACCTGGTGTCATGAGAGAAATCTGTTATTGAATTTAGGTAAAACTAAGGAGATGATAATGGATTTCCGTACAAAACCTCCCCCGCATGTGCCACTGTCAATTGACGGTAGTGAGGTGGAACTGATCCATTCATTCAAGTTTCTGGGTACTTACTTGTCAGCTGACCTCACATGGACTGTCATGCTACTGATATTCTAAAGTCAGCCAGACAAAGGCTCTACTTCCTTCATCAACTCAAATCAGTCCGTCAATCCATTCTAGTCATTTTTTATCGTGCCATCATTGAATCCGTTTTAACTAGGTCCATCACAGTTTGGTTTGGTCGCGTCAATCAGAAAGAATTGTCAAAAATGGAATCAGTAGTGAGGACGGCAGAGGAAATAATAGGTACTGGCCTCCCGTCCCTGCAAAGTATCTACATCGATCGAACGAAAAAACGGACACTAAAAAATTATAGACGACCCCAGTCACCCTGCTCGCAGGTACTTTGATGACTTTGGTGACGTCAGTTATTAGGAAGAAGATGAGGACAGTTTTACCGTGGTCACTACAAGTACGGTATGTTTTTTTAACAGAGTTGTTTACTGTGTTGCGAGCGTGTTGCTAGTGGCGTTTTGCTACCCTTCACAGGCACGGTTTGGGATGAAAGTTATAATATTATTATTAAAGCTTTGAAAACTCTCTCGGTGTAGTCTTTCTTTGTAAATATGTGTAACCCATGTATAATATGTATTTGCACCTGTATATTTTTGTAATGTATTTATTTGAGACACTTATTCTGATGTGTTTTGCGAATTAAAAAAGAGGAGTGGAGCAAACACGGGCTGACGGGAAGTGGGGTAAAGGTGAGTGAGACCTGTTGTCGCGGTGGACAATAGTGGATATATATTTTTCCCACCCTTACCTTTGGAAATATAGACTTTTTTTCCTTGGATTAGTTTCAACGGCTACCCGGACTCTGCAGGTCTGCATCAAACATTAGGTACCGGTATCATTTTCCGTTCATTTTGCCGGCTGTGATTTTTGAGCTGTGTACTTCAATAAGAACATATAATTTCAACCGCGCGACTTGAAGTCGGGTCTGGCTAAATTTAATGTTTGTGTTACAATTTTTTTAACGTGGGCGCATGCGGCTTGTATACAGGAGCGGCTTGTGTATGTACGAATTCCTCTGAAAATGTGGTGGGTGCGGCTTATAATCAAGTGCGCTCTATAGTCCGGAATTTACGGTATATATCATGTTTATGGATAATACTGGCTGAATAAAATAAATAAATAAAAAAATAAAAAAAATAAAATCCCCAACACGGGCAGCACGGCGGCGCAGTGGTTAGCGCATGTGCGGCACAGTTCATGTCTTGGGAACCTCCTGCGTGGGTTCAAATCCAGCTCCAGACTTCCTGTGTGGAGTTTGCATGTTCTCCCCGTGCTTGCATGGGTTTCCTCCGGGCACTCCGATTTCCTCCCACATTCCAAAAACATGCATTTCAGGTGAATTGGCCGGTCCAAATTGTCCCTAGGTGTGAATGAGCGAGTGAGTTGTCTGTCCCCGTGTGCCCTGCGATTGGCTGGGAACCAGTTCAGGGTGTCCCCTGCCCACTGCCCGATGATTGCTGGGATGGGCTCCAGCACCCCCGCGACCCTACTGAGGATAAGCGGTGCAGCTAATGAGATGAGATGAGATGAAAATCCTCAACACAAAACGATAACAAGCGCTCCTGCACAAACTCTTTCCTGGGTTCCTGTAATCAAACCAGACACTCCGCCACCGCGCCTCTTTAATGTCCACTTAATGAGAACAAGTCAAAACAGAAAGCATTGCAAGGATCCCAAGGAATCTTAACGAGCATCTCGCTTCCCATTATCTCCCGCTAACCTGACCAACATGTTAGCGCTATTATCAAACGCCACCCCAGGCTCGCACAAACACTTGGTTATAAGTTGGACTCCCCCGTTTTAAGTGTTCCGCCGACACCGTAACCGCGCCGGACGGTAATTGCGCCTCTCACTCCCGCCTAATTGAATTGACAGGGAGCAGCAATTGATATCATTTAACACATTGATCTTGGGAGACAATGGGACAAAATAGCCCTTGTCCGCCGTCCCGTACCTGTCTGGTGCTTTCTCTCTGATTTAAGCGGCCGTTTCTTTGATTTGCCACGTTGTTGCCGGAGAGCCACCGGGTTTTTTCGCCGCCGTCCTCGGGTTTTATCGGTGTCTCTTTTTATTGCGATCGTTTGTAAGCAGAGTTGTGGAGACTGTTACTGAGTTAGAATACACAGATATCGATTAAGTGTTTTTTTGTTTTTTTTTTCAAAGTACGATTTTGTTTTTAGTCTCTAATATGGCTTTTTTTTATCATGTGAAAACAACATATGTGAAGCTTATCAGGTGATGGTTAGAAATACTGCACAAAAGTTTGCATGACCCCTTTACTTCTGTGGCTTTTTTTGCATTATTTCTTGAATTGGTCTTTCCCAAACCCTCTAAAATTGTGCTGTTTAAGTGTACTGACTACTCTTGTCATAGACTGGGATGGATGGATGGATGGATGGCTGCATGGATGGATGGATGGATGGATGGATGGACAGATGGGTTTTCTGGGTCAATTTGTCCCTAAATGACTTGGTTCCTGGATAAATGGATGGATGGATGGATGCACGGATGGATGGATGGATGGATGCACGGATGGATGGATGGATGGATGGACAGATGGGTTTTCTGGGTCAATTTGTCCCTGAATGACTTGGTTCCTGGATAAATGGATGGATGGATGGATGGATGGCTGGACGGATGGACGGATGGACGGATGGACGGATGGACAGATGGGTTTTCTAGGTCAATTTGTTCCTTAATTACTTGGTTCCTGGATGGATGGATGGATGGATGCTTGGATGGATGGATGGACGGATGGACAGATGGGTTTTCTAGGTCAATTTGTTCCTTAATTACTTGGTTCCTGGATGGATGGATGGATGGATGCTTGGATGGATGGATGGACAGATGGGTTTTCTGGGTCAATTTGTTCCTTAATTACATGGTTCCTGGATGGATGGATGGATGGATGGATGGATGGATGGATGGATGGATGGATGGATGTTTTTTTGGGGTCGATTTGTCCCTGAATTACTTGGTTCCTGGATGGGTGGATGGATGCTTGAATGGATGATGGATGGATGGATGGATGGACAGATGGGTCCCTGGGTCAATTTGATCCCAGATCATTTTGTTAATGGATGGATGGATAGATAGATGGATAGATGGATGGACGAATGGATGGATGCCTGTGTTAATTTGTTCCTGGATCAATTGGTTCCTGGATGAATGGACTGGTGAGTGGATTGGCCCCTAGATTGATGAACAGATCATTGGGTATCTGTTTATTGTATCGATTGACAGATGGATGGATGATTTGGATGTTCTCCTTTACTTCTGTGGGTTTTAATGAATTGTTTTGTTGAATTTGGCTTTTTCAAATTCTAAAATGGTCTGTCTAAGTGTACTGAGTACTCTTCTTATAGACAGAGTTGGCAGAGTTGGCACAGGCAGAGTTGTGGAGACTGTTATTGAGTTAGAGTATACAGATATCGATTAAGTGTTTTTTTTTTCTTCAAAGTATGATTTTGTTTTTTAGTCTCTAATATGGCTTTTTAATCATGTGAAAACAACATATGTGAAGCTCATCAGGTGCCCAAAAGTTATGATGTTCTTATCTAGAGTTTGCATGACCCCTTTACTTCTGTGGCTTTTTTTTTGCATTATTTCTTGAATTTGTCTTTCTCAAACCCTCTAGAATTGTGCTGTTCAAATGTACTGACTACTCTTTTCATAGGCTGGGATGGATGGATGGATGATGGATGGATGGATGGATGGATGGATGGATGGATGGATGGATGGATGGATGGATGGATGGATGGATGGGTTTTCTGGGTCAATTTGTCCCTGAATCACTTGGTTCCTGGATGAATGGATAGATGGATGAATGGCTGGCTGGATGGATGGATGGATGGACAGATGGGTTTTCTGGGTCAATTTGTCCCTGAATTACTTGGTTCCTGGATGAATCGATGGATGCATGGATGGATGATGGATGGATGGATGGATGGATGGATGCATAGATGGATGATGGATGGATGGATGGACAGAAGGGTTTTCTGGGTCAATTTGTTCCTTAATTACTTGGTTCCTGGATAGATGGATGGATGGATGGATGGATGGATGGATGGATGGATGGATGGATGGGTTCCTTGGTCAATTTGATCCCAGATCATTTGGTTAATGGATGGATGGATAGATAGATGGATAGATGGATGGACAAATGGATGGATGCCTGTGTTAATTTGTTCCTGGGGTGGGAGCAAAAATTTTTTGTAAAAATGTCAGAAAATACAGCAAACGAGAAAGATAGCGAAGAATTTACCGCCTAGTGCAAACGGCACTGGGCAAGGGGGGAGAGAGCTCTTCCCATTCCTACCACTCACCCAATCAAATTTCTGTGGCTGCTTGTCTCCAATGTTGGGCTGTTTAAGGTTTGTTCCGTGAGTTTTTATCATACAGTTTCTCAACAATTAACTTCCATTGGTTAATGAACTTCCATAACAAATATTCTCTAACCACTTACAGCTAAAATGGCGTCTGTTGGTGTGATACTTTGACTGTAAACTATAGTTGAGACTGTGCCAATGTTCCCTCTAAGCTGCGCGCGTGCGCAATTGCGCACTGCCCGCACACTCTCAGCGCACAAGAAAAGCTAGCCAGCGCACAAAAATCAGGGCTCGAAATTGCTAAGTAAGAAGCGAATTAAGTCAAAGTTACAGTGCATAAAGGTAAAAATACACGGGTTCCCCTGACGCTGTTTTATAAATGCGGTATTTTGAAGTCAATCTCGAAGTCGAACGAAGTTGAGTAAAGTAGGTAGAGTTTTTCGAGTACCGGCTTCTTCGGCTCGGCTCACTAAAAGAAACCGGCTCTTTTGGGTCCAAAACGGCTCTTCAGGTTGATTTTGCTTCTTTAATCCCTACATGACCAAATATTATGTAAAATTATGCACAAAATGACTTAAAGGAAGGGGGGGAAATAGAACAAAAAAGAAAAAAATACCAAAATGAAAAAGTAGTGAATAGCTGAGAAAACATAAACAAAAGGAAGTGAAAAAAGAAGGAAACATTCAGAAAAAGCCAGAAAAAAAGAAAAACAAAGTAAAAAAAGTAAATAGAGAACAAAAAGACAAAAGTAACAGCTAGGAAAAAATAAAAACAATGAGATTGTATTAAAGGAATTAAAAAAACAGGGAAAAAGAAGAAAAAGTTTTTGTTGCATTCAGATAATTTCCAATTATACCAAGTCAATCTTGTTGCCACTAAAAAATGAGATTAAATACAGTTCTGTATCGTGCAACCGACTAAATAAGCCCCCAACAATGTTAGTATTACGCGTCAAAAAATACCAGGAAAAAAAAGAAATTAAAATCTTGTGAAAGAATTGTTGTAAAAACAAATGACGTTTGTAGGACGTACAACCTTTGCAATAATACATAAGTCAATTCATTCAAAAGTGAAAAAATGTTTGCATTGCCGGAAACTCAGCAAAATATAACTTGATGTCAAGTTTTAGACATGTTTGATAATGGATTAGTTGCCACACTTGGGATTCCTGTTGCTCACTGTTGTTTCAAGCGTTGCTCACCGACTTTGTGTGAACGTTCAGACCCGTGGAAAATGACAGGGAACATTGGACTGTGCCCTATAGATCCTGGGCCAAACCCTACAGTAGTAAGTTATCTCTCAGTTCTGCATGTACCGTATTTTCCGCACTATAAGGCGCACCGGGTTATAGGACGCACCCCCAAAAAATAGTTTTTGCTCCTATATTTTCCATACATAAGGCGCACCGCATTATAAGGCGCTACAATGGGAATGTCGACAAAACAGTCAGATAGTTCAGTCCAACTTATTACCCCCTTAACATTCCCAAAGCTTGCAAAGAAGCAAATACGTGTCTTAGACATATACGGAAACAGTGTCTGTACGATGTCACAAAACAAACATTTCTTAGTTTCCATTTTATTTTTTGCTGACAACTGTGTGGACAGCAAACTAAGAATTTTATCGTGCAGGGAAACAGGGTTCTTTACTGTGCATATGACAATAAACACTTTGAATTGAATTGAGTTTCAAAATAGACTCATCACAGAAACATTAAGATCGTTCTAAAACAAGATACCGGGAAAATATAAAGCCGCATAGCTCACCTAAGTTCTCTTGCCGCCATCACGTTCAATAATGATACCTAACCATGGTCTTCTTACAACCGTGAGTGTAGTAAATCCAGGAGAGTATAATATTTACAAATACAGAATAGTAAAACATGTTTTCTCTATGCCGTAGTGCAACCCAACATGTGATTCACATTCATCTTTTTCGGCCAATTGCAGGCTTTGTTTCGCCCCTTTAGCCTATGCGGGCCTGTATATGATAAAAAGGATCCGCCCACTTTACCTCCGAATAACTTCAGCCAATAGTGATCGATTCAAATGATGATTGACACATTGGTTAGGAAATGAAACGCCGGTATATAAATCCCAGCATACATCGCGGACGACTTCGCCTTCGGGGGAAAATCGAGTCTTGCTTTAGTTGCAAGACTTTGCGACTTAATATTGATCCATATATAAGGCGCACTGTATTATAAGGCGCATGGTCAGCTTTTGAAAAAAATAAAGGCTTTTAGGTGCGCCTTATAGTGCGGAAAATACGGTACTTAAATAAGCTATGCCTTTAACAATGCCGTAAACTATTGTGCATGTTCTGTATTGTCTCCCAATCGAATGTACTCATGAAAAGAACCATGTATGGCTCGAGAGCCATAGGTTCCCCACCCTTGTTTTACAGTAATGTTTAATGATAACAAATTCAGGACAAAAGCATCATTTGAATGCCTGTTAACTGGAAAGAAAATAACAATCATTAGGAACCCATTATGCGGCGGGCCAAATCGACTCAGTATCTCTGAACAAGGACACAATTGACTGAAGCCCCAACTGCCGTGTCAGCTTTTTAATCGTGGTTTGCTAAAGCAATCGCGCGCTGCCCGCACATTCTCAGCGCACAAGAAAATCTATCCAGCGCAATGTTCCCCTTAAACTGCGTGTGTGCACAATTGCGCACTACCCAGAGCTTTTCCGCGCACATGAAAATCTAGCCGGCTCACAAAAATCAGGGCTCGAAATTGCGTATTAAGAAGCGAATTAAGTCAAAGGTACAGTGCATGAAGGTAAATATACACGGGTTTCGCTAACGCTGTGTTCTAAATGCGGTATTTTGATGTCAATGTCGAAGTAGAACGTTGAGTAAAGTCAGTAGAGTTTTTCGAGAACTGGCTTCTTTGGCTCTGCTCACTCTTTCGGGTCCCAAACGGCTCTTCACGTTGTTTTTGCTTCTTTAATCCCTACACACAAAACATTATGTAACATTTTAGAATTAAGGGATCCCAGTTCGAATCCCGGCTTGTCCGTGTTACATGTCGAAGTGTCCTTGGGTAAGACACTGAACCCCCAATACCCCCAATAAGCAGGTTAGCGCCTTACATGGCTGCACGGATCACGGCCGCTATTGGGAAATGTGAAGCACAATGTAAAGCACTTTGGGAATTCATTGACTTGGAAAGCGCTCTATAAATGCAGATCATTTCATTTCATTTCATTGTGCACAAAATGACTTAAAGGAAGGGGGGAAATAGAACAAAAAAGAAAAAAATACCAAAATGAAAAAGTAGTAAAAAGCAGAGAAAAAAGGAAACAAAAGGAAGAGAAAAAAAGAAGGAAACATTTAAAAAAAAGCCAGAAAAAAAGAAAAGAAAGAAATGTAGGAAAAAAGTAAATAGAGAACAGAAAGAAAAAAGTAGCAGCTAGGAAAAAATAAACACAATGAGATTTTTTAAAGGAATTAAAAAAATAGAAAAAAAAACAGGGAAAAAGAAGAAAACGTTTGTGTTACATTCAAATAATTTCCAATTATACCGAGTCAATCTTTTTGCCAAAATTGTACTTCCACTAAAAAATCTGATTAAATACCGTTCTGTGTCGTGTAACCGACGAAATAAGCCCCCAGAAATGTTAGTATTATGCGACAAAAGATACCAGGAAAAAAAAAAGAAATGGAAATCTAGTGAAAAAATTGTTGTAAAAACAAATGACGTTTGTAGGCCGTACAACCTTTGCAATAATAAATGAGACAATTCATTCAAAAGTGATTTTTTTTTTTTTGCATTGCCGGAAACTCAGCAAAATATAACTGGATGTCAAGTTTTGGACATGTTTGATAATGACTTAGTTGCCACACTTGGGATTGCCGTTGCTCACTGTTGTTTCAAGCGTTGCTCACCGACTTTGTGTGAACGCTCAGACCCGTGGAAAATTACAGGGTACATTGCTTACCAGTGACACCTTTACATTGCCCCCCAAAAACATACAGGCGCATAAACATAAGGCGAGTCGTCTGTTTGTCTGTTCCGCTGAATTTGTCAAGCACAAATTTGTCAACCCTGACGATTGCGTGCATGCTTCGGACGGCGTGAGGCCGAGCGCTAGCGTCACCAACTGGCTAACCTATGATTCATCATTTTTATCTGCTTTGTGAATACAGTGAAACCAAGCTATAACACCATTCACTTTTAACGGTTTTGATGCTTCCAAAATCGTCATTGTGTTCCACGTTCAGGATGCCTAAACAGTCTCTTCGCTTCTTCCCTGCTTGAGCCTCAATGCTTTAATATGTACATGTAAGTAGGGCTGCACTAATGAATCGATACAATCGTTTGAAATTGATCATTAAAAGTGTTGGCGACTAATTTGCTCATTCATTTGTCGTGTCACGATTTATGAACCACTAAGTATGTTAAGTCAATGCAAACCAGTGTATTTGTGGTAAAGTCGTGGGGTTGTAGTCAATGTTCCCTGTAATTTTCCATGGGTCTGAGCGGCGCTTGAAACAACAGTGAGCTACGGCAATCCCAAGTAGGGCAACTGAGTCATTATCAAACATGTTCAAAACTCTACATCAAGTTACATTATGCTGAGTTTCCGGCAATGCAAAATTATTTTTCTCTTTTGAATGAATTGACTCATGTACTATTGCAAAGGTTGTACGGCCTACAAACGTCGTGTTCACAAGATATCCATTTCTTTTTATTTCCTGATATATTTTGTCGCATAATATTAACATTTTTGGGGGCTTATTGAGTCGGTTGTAAGATACAGAACTGTACTTAATCACATTTTTTAGTGGAAGTACAATGTTGGCAAGAAGATTCACTTGATATCATTGGAAATTATTTGAGTGCAACACAAACTTTTTCTTCTTTTTTCCGTGGTTTTTTTCCCACTTTTTTAAAAATGTCTTTAAAGAAAATCTCATTGTGTTTATTTTTTCCGAGCTGTTACTTTTTTTATTTTTGTTCTCCATTTACTTTTTTTCCTACATTTCTTTCTTTTCTTTTTTCTGGCTTTTTTTCTATTTTTTTTTTCTTTTTTCTCTACCTTTTGTTTCTTTTTTCTCAGCTTTTCACTACTTTTTCATTTTGGTACTTTTTTCTTTTTTTGTTCTATTCCCCCCTTCCTTTAAGTCATTGTGTGCATAATTTTACATAATATTTGGTCATGTTGGGATGAAAGAGGCAAAAACAACCCGAAGAGCCATTTAGGACCCGAAAGAGCCGGTTCCTTTTAGTGAGCCGAGCCGAAGAAGCCGGTTCTCGCCCGACTCTACTAACTTTACTCAACTTCGTTCTACATCGACTCGAATTCAAAATACCGCATTTAGGACACAAGGTCAGGGGAACCCGTGTATTTTTACCTTCATGCACTGTAACTTTGACTTGAGTCGCTTCTTAATTAGTAATTTTGAGCCCTGATTTTTGTGCACTGGCTAGATTTTCTTGTGCGCTGAGAATGTACTTGGAGGGAACACTGCTCTTGATGTTGTTGAGATCAGTTTTAGCAGTTTTTGATATCAGATAAAAAAAAAAAACTCCGTAGTTTTTCGCCCCACATGGTTCCATTTTGCAACGTAACCCCCAGAGTTCACTTCATTCATTTTCCATTGTTTACATCGAGTTTTTGAAATAATTTCACATAAAAAAAACAAAAAAAATATGCCCGCTGTGCTGTGAACAAGGGACCAAATTGATCAACATCCCCAAAAAAGAAAAACTCTGATCTTCCGACAAAGCTACAGCAGCATACCAAATAAGTTGTGTTGTTGCTAAGCAACCCTTTTACTCCGCATAGCATGAAGGCGAGCGCAAGCTCATAAGCCTTTGCGGCGACACGCGAGCCTCCTAGCATCTCCGATGATGAATTAGCTTCGGGAGAAAAAAGCGCTACAGAAATAACAATTTGCTTCCTTCGTCACGACAGGAAAGTCGGCGGATTCGACGCTAACTCGCGTTAGCGACGAAACCAACCGGATGCTATCTTCCAGACTTCGCATCTGGATTGATTATCCTATTAAGGCACTCTTGATTCAAAGTGGAAAGGGAATTAATTGCGTATTCAAACTTGGCCTGGATTGAGTTGCTTCATAGCGAAGCAGAGGACATAATTAGCCATTGTGCCGCTGCCTAAAAAAGACCGAGGCGTCTTTTAGCGGGACGTCGAGGATTAAAGATCCCCCCCCAAAAAACGAAATCAGAATTATGTGGGGGAAAAAAGGAGATTCATGTGGATTTTTGGTGGATAGTGTCTCATCTCATCTCATTAGCCGTACCGCTTATCCTCATTAGGGTCGCGGGGGGGCTGGAGCCCATCCCAGTCATCTTCGGGCAGTGGGCAGGGGACACCCTGAACTGGTTGCCAGCCAATCGCAGGGCACACAGGGACAGACAACTCACTCGCTCAGTCACACCTAGGGACAATTAGGACCGGCCAATTCAGCTGAAATGCATGTCTTTGGAATGAGGAAACCGGAGTGCCCGGAGGAAACCCACGCAAGCACGGGGAGAACATACAAACTCCGCACAGAAAGTCTGGAGCTGGATTTGAACCCACGACAGGTTCCCATGACATGAACTGTGCCGCACAAGCGCTAACCACTGCGCCGCCGTGCTGGCCCTCTTCAATTAATGAACTAACTAATTTATAACTATTGTTTAAAACAGGGGTGTCAAACTCATTTGAACTCGGGGGCCACACGTTAGAACAAATATTCTGTCGGGGGCCGGACTAGTAGATTAAAGAGAAAGAAAAAGAGATAAAGAAATAAGAGAAAGAGGGAGGGAAAAGGAGAGAGGGCGGGACAAGGAAACAAAAAGAGAGAGAGGGAGAGAGCGTGAGAAACAAAAGATAAAAAGTCGTGAGAGAGGGGGAAAAGAAAGGGAGAGGAAGAAAGAAATCCAAAGAGAAAAAGAAAGAAAGAAGGAGAGAAAAGAGAAAAGAAAGCGCAAAGTGTATGACGAGAGAGAGAAAAGAGGGAAAAGGAAAAAAGGAAGTTAGAGCAAAAGAGGTTAAAGGACACAGAGAGAGAAAGAGACAAAGAGCAACAAAGGAAGAGAAAAAGAGAGACAAGGCGAGTGAAAAGAGGGTGAAAAGAAAGAGAGGGAGGGAGAGAGAGAGAAAGGGAGGAAGTAGCAAAAGAGAGGCAGAAATAGAAAAACACAGAAAGAGAGAGATAGAAAAAAGGATAGAAGAAGAGAGAGGGTGAGAAATAAATAAAGACATAGAGAGAGAGAGAGAGAGAGAGAGAGAGAGGGTAAGAAAGAGAAAAGGGGAGAAAAAGGAAGGAAATAGCAAAATAAATTGAAAAACAGAGAGAGAGATAGAAAAAAAGGATAGAAGAAGAGAGAGAGAAAGAGGTGAATGAATACAAGTACAGAGTCTTTGTTCGAGGCCCCTGGCTTTGGCAACATAAAGTGGACCTATTTCAACCTGCAGCTTGTTTTTCTCTTGCGCTTCTCTAAGTGTTGTCTCGCGGGCCGGATTCAATCCCTTAGCGGGCCTGATCTGGCCTGCGGGCTGCTTCTTTGACACCTGTGGTTTAAAACATTAAATTATATTGGGGAAAACGCCAAAAGACTATTATCTCATCTCATTAGCCGTACCGGTTATCCTCATTAGGGTCGCGGGGGGGCTGGAGCCCATCGTAGCCATCTCCGGGCAGTGGGCAGGGGACACCCTGAACTGGTTGCCAGCCAATCGCAGGGCACACAGGGACAGACAACACACTCGCTCATTCACACCTAGGGACAATTTGGACCGGCATATTCACCTGAAATGCATGTTTTTGGAACGTGGGAGGAAACCGGAGTGCCCGGAGGAAACCCACGCAGGCACGGGGAGAACATACAAACTCCGCACATAGTCAAAAATGTTTAAAAGGTAGTACGTGGGGACTAGTCTAAGCTCTACATGCATTGTAACAATAATGCAATGAAAAATAGTGCAATATTTATAACAATATAATAACCGAACTGTGACTCATGAAATGCTTGCCAAACCACCATAATGTTTGCCTTTAGAGCACAGGTGTCAAACAGGCGGCCCGCGGGCTAGATCAGGCCCGCCAAGGGATTGAATCCGGCCCGTGAGACAGCACTCGGAGAAGCGCAAGAGAAAAACAAGCTGCAGGTTGAAATATGTCAACTTGATGTTGCCAAAGCATGGTGCCTCTCACAAAGACACTGTACTTGTATCTCTCTCTCTCTCTCTCTCTCTCTCTCTCTCTCTCTCTCTCTCTCTCTCTCTCTCTCTCTCTCTCTCTCTTTCTTTTCCATCCCTTTTCTCCCACTCTGTCTCTGTCACTCTCTGTGTCTCTCTTTTTCTCTTCCTTTGTTGCTCTTTCTTTCTCTGTGACTTTTAACCTCTTTTGCTCTAACTTCCTTTTTTCCTTTTTCTCTCTTTTCTCTTTCTCTCCTTCTGTCTTTCCTTTTCTATTTGGATTTCTTTCTTCCTCTCCCTTTCTTTTCCCCCTCTCTCACGACTTCTTATCTTTTGTTTCTCACGCTCTCTCTCTTTTTCTTTCTTTGTCCCGTCCTCTCTCCTTTTCCCTCCCTCTTTCTCTTATTTCTTTATCTCTGTTTCTTTCTCTTTAATCTACTCGTCCGGCCTCCGACAGAATGTTTGTTCTATCGTGTGGCCCCCCGAGTTAAAATGAGTTTGACACCCCTGCTTTAAAGCCTCAATTAAAGTGGAGAAAATGGCAACAAACCACTT
Organism: Urocampus carinirostris; assembly: GCF_059441175.1. Taxonomy (NCBI): domain Eukaryota; kingdom Metazoa; phylum Chordata; class Actinopteri; order Syngnathiformes; family Syngnathidae; genus Urocampus; species Urocampus carinirostris. The sequence goes on from NC_142356.1 coordinate 4,734,971, forward strand.
GGCGTTTCACTTACGAGACAATTAATCTACAATTAATCGCTTTAAGAAATCCATTCTGACTTTTTAAAACCTAGATTATGCTGGGGAAAATGGCAAAAGACTACTCAATGTTTCACTAACCCATCAATTAATCAACATTAATCAATTGATAAAATGATTCCGAATGTTTGAAACTTAATTTTAACTTGAGAAAATGACCAAGGACCACTTGGGGTTTCACTAACTTGACAATTAATCTACAATTAATCAATTTAAGAAATCCATTCTAACTTTTTAAAACCTGGATTATGCTGGGGAAAACGGAAAAAGACTACTCAATGTTTCACTAACCGATCAATTAATCAACATTAATCAATTGAAAAAATGATTCAGAATGTTTGAAACCTCATTTTTAACTTGAGAAAATGACCAAGGCGTTTCACTTACTCGACAATTAATCTACAATTAATCGATTTGAGAAATCCATTCTAACTTTTTGAAACCTGAATTCAACTGGGAATACTGGCCAACAAATGATTTGGTGTTTCACTAACTAGCCAACTAATTTACCTTTGAAACCTCATTTGAACTTCACAAAATGACCAAGAACCACTTGGCGTTTCACTTACGAGACAATTAATCCACAATTAATTGATTTAAGAAATCCAGTTTAACTTTTTGAAACTTCGATTAAAACGGGAGAACAATTAAAGCTGGAAACTGGCCAACAAGTATTTAGTGTTTCACTAACTGGTCAATTAGTCAAAAATGAATGATTATATATTTTAAAGCCTCAATTTAACTTTAGAAAATGGCAAAGAACCACTTGGCGTTTCACATACTTGACAATTAATCTACAATTAATCGAATTAAGAAATCCATTCTAACTGTTTTGAAACCTCACTTAAACTGAAGAATTTCGTGTTTGTTAACCGATTAAAATATTGATTCCAAATGTTTGAAACCTGATTTGAACTTGAGTAAATGACCAAGAAACATTCGGCGTTTCACTTACTCGACAATTAATCTACAATTAATCGAATTAAGAAATCCATTCTAACTTTTTTGAAACCTTACTTGAACTGAAGAATTTCGTGTTTGTTAACCGATTAAAATATTGATTCCGAATGTTTGAAACCTGATTTGAACTTGAGTAAATGACCAAGAAACATTTGGCGTTTCACTTACTCGACAATTAATCTACAATTAATCGATTTAAGAAATCCATTCTAACTTTTTAAAACCTGAATTATGCTGGGGACAATGACAAAAGACTATTATATGTTTCACTAACCCATCAATTCATCAAAAATGACTCAACTAAGAAATGGATTATTCATTTTTAAAGCCTCAATTAAACTGGAGAAAATGGCAAAGAACCACTTGGCGTTTCACTTACGAGACAATTAATCTGCAGTTAATCGATTCAAGAAATCCATTCTAACTTTTTTGAAACCTTACCTATACTGAGGAATCTGACCAACAAGTATTTGGTGTTTATTAACCGATTAAAATATTGATTCCAAATGTTTGAAACCTCAAGATAACCATTCAAACTTTTGAAACCTGAATTATGCTGAGGAAACTGGCCAACAGATATTCGGTGTTTCATTAACTCATCAATTAATTGACATTAATCAACTAAAAAATTGATTCCGAACGTTTGAAACCTCACTTTAACTTGATAAAATAACCAAGGACCACTTGGCGTTTCACTTGCTTCACAATTAATCTACAATTAATCGATTTAAGAAATACATTCTAACTTTTTGAAACCTGAATTATGCTGGGGACAATGACAAAAGACTACTCAATGTTTCACTAACCCATCAATTCATCAAAAATGACTCAACTAAGAAATGGATTATTCATTTTTAAAGCCTCAATTAAACTGGAGAAAATGGCAAAGAACCACTTGGCGTTTCACTTACGAGACAATTAATCTGCAGTTAATCGATTCAAGAAATCCATTCTAACTTTTTTGAAACCTTACCTATACTGAGGAATCTGACCAACAAGTATTTGGTGTTTATTAACCGATTAAAATATTGATTCCAAATGTTTGAAACCTCAAGATAACCATTCAAACTTTTGAAACCTGAATTATGCTGAGGAAACTGGCCAACAGATATTCGGTGTTTCATTAACTCATCAATTAATTGACATTAATCAACTAAAAAATTGATTCCGAACGTTTGAAACCTCACTTTAACTTGATAAAATAACCAAGGACCACTTGGCGTTTCACTTGCTTCACAATTAATCTACAATTAATCGATTTAAGAAATACATTCTAACTTTTTGAAACCTGAATTATGCTGGGGACAATGACAAAAGACTACTCAATGTTTCACTAACCCATCAATTCATCAAAAATGACTCAACTAAGAAATGGATTATTCATTTTTAAAGCCTCAATTAAACTGGAGAAAATGGCAAAGAACCACTTGGCGTTTCACTTACGAGACAATTAATCTACAATTAATCGATTTAAGAAATCCATTCTAACATTTTGAAACCTGAATTCAACTGGGAATACTGGCCAACAAATGATTTGGTGTTTCACTAACTAGCCAACTAATTTACCTTTGAAACCTCATTTGAACTTCACAAAATGACCAAGAACCACTTGGCGTTTCACTTACGAGACAATTAATCTACAATTAATTGATTTAAGAAATCCAGTTTAACTTTTTGAAACTTCGATTAAAACGGGAGAACAATTAAAGCTGGAAACTGGCCAACAAGTATTTAGTGTTTCACTAACTGGTCAATTAGTCAAAAATGAATGATTATATATTTTAAAGCCTCAATTTAACTTTAGAAAATGGCAAAGAACCACTTGGCGTTTCACATACTTGACAATTAATCTACAATTAATCGAATTAAGAAATCCATTCTAACTGTTTTGAAACCTCACTTAAACTGAAGAATTTCGTGTTTGTTAACCGATTAAAATATTGATTCCAAATGTTTGAAACCTGATTTGAACTTGAGTAAATGACCAAGAAACATTCGGCGTTTCACTTACTCGACAATTAATCTACAATTAATCGATTTAAGAAATCCATTCTAACTTTTTTGAAACCTTACTTGAACTGAAGAATTTCGTGTTTGTTAACCGATTAAAATATTGATTCCGAATGTTTGAAACCTGATTTGAACTTGAGTAAATGACCAAGAAACATTTGGCGTTTCACTTACTCGACAATTAATCTACAATTAATCGATTTAAGAAATCCATTCAAACTTTTTAAAACCTGAATTATGCTGGGGACAATGACAAAAGACTATTATATGTTTCACTAACCCATCAATTCATCAAAAATGACTCAACTAAGAAATTGATTATTCATTTTTAAAGCCTCAATTAAACTGGAGAAAATGGCAAAAAACCACTTGGCGTTGCACTTACTCGACAATTAATCTGCAGTTAATCGATTCAAGAAATCCATTCTAACTTTTTTGAAACCTTACCTATACTGAGGAATCTGACCAACAAGTATTTGGTGTTTGTTAACCGATTAAAATATTGATTACAAATGTTTGAAACTTCAAGATAACCATTCAAACTTTTGAAACCTGAATTATGCTGAGGAAACTGGCCAACAGATATTCGGTGTTTCATTAACTCATCAATTAATCGACATTAATCAATTAAAAAATGTATTCCGATTGTTTGAAACCTCACTTTAACTTGAGAAAATGACCAAGAAACACTTGGCATTTCACTAACTCGACGATTAATCTACAATTAATCGATTTAAGAAATACATTTTAACTTTTTGAAACCTCAATTTAACTAGGGAAAGTGCCCAACAACTATTTGGCGTTTCACTAACTTGCCGATTAATTGACATTCAACCGATTAAAATATTGATTCCAAATGTTTGAAACCTCATTTGAACTTGACAAACTGACCAAGAACCACTTGGCGTTTCACTTAAGAGACATTTAATCTACAATTAATCTACAATTAATCTACAATTAATCGAATTAAGAAATTAATTCTAACTTTTTTGAACCCTTGCTTAAACTGAGGAATTTCGTGTTTGTTAACCGATTAAAATATTGATTCCAAATGTTTGAAACCTCATTTGAACTTGAGTAAATGACCAAGAAACACTCGGCGTTTCACTTACTCGACAATTAATCTACAATTAATCGATTTAAGAAATCCATTCTAACTTTTTAAAACCTGGATTATGCTGGGGAAAATGGCAAAAGACTACTCAATGTTTCACTAACCCATCAATTAATCAAAAATGACTCAACTAAGAAATGGATTATACATTTTTAAAGCCTCAATTAAACTGGAGAAAATGGCAAAGAACCACTTGGCGTTTCACTTACGAGACAATTAATCTACAATTAATCGATTTAAGAAATCCATTCTAACATTTTGAAACCTGAATTCAACTGGGAATACTGGCCAACAAATGATTTGGTGTTTCATTAACTAGCCAACTAATTTACCATTGAAACCTCATTTGAACTTCACAAAATGACCAAGAACCACTTGGCGTTTCACTTAAGAGACATTTAATCTACAATTAATTGATTTAAGAAATTCAGTTTAACTTTTTGAAACTTCGATTAAAACGGGAAAACAATTAAAGCTGGAAACCGGCCAACAAGTATTTAGTGTTTCACTAACTGGTCAATTAGTCAAAAACGAATGATTATATATTTTAAAGCCTCAATTTAACTTTAGAAAATGACAAAGAACCACTTGGCGTTTCACATACTCAACAATTAATCTACAATTAATCGAATTAAGAAATCCATTCTAACTTTTTTGAAACCTTACTTAATCTGAAGATTTTCGTGTTTGTTAACCGATTAAAATATTGATTCCAAATGTTTGAAACCTCATTTGAACTTGAGTAAATGACCAAGAAACATTTGGCGTTTCACTTACTTGACAATTAATCTACAATTAATCGATTTAAGAAATCCATTCTAACTTTTTAAAACCTGAATTATGCTGGGGACAATGACAAAAGACTGTTATATGTTTCACTAACCCATCAATTCATCAAAAATGACTCAACTAAGAAATTGATTATTCATTTTTAAAGCCTCAATTAAACTGGAGAAAATGGCAAAGAACCACTTGGCGTTTCACTTACGAGACAATTAATCTGCAGTTAATCGATTCAAGAAATCCATTCTAACTTTTTTGAAACCTTACCTATACTGAGGAATCTGACCAACAAGTATTTGGTGTTTATTAACCGATTAAAATATTGATTCCAAATGTTTGAAACCTCAAGATAACCATTCAAACTTTTGAAACCTGAATTATGCTGAGGAAACTGGCCAACAGATATTCGGTGTTTCATTAACTCATCAATTAATTGACATTAATCAACTAAAAAATTGATTCCGAACGTTTGAAACCTCACTTTAACTTGATAAAATAACCAAGGACCACTTGGCGTTTCACTTGCTTCACAATTAATCTACAATTAATCGATTTAAGAAATACATTCTAACTTTTTGAAACCTGAATTATGCTGGGGACAATGACAAAAGACTACTCAATGTTTCACTAACCCATCAATTCATCAAAAATGACTCAACTAAGAAATGGATTATTCATTTTTAAAGCCTCAATTAAACTGGAGAAAATGGCAAAGAACCACTTGGCGTTTCACTTACGAGACAATTAATCTGCAGTTAATCGATTCAAGAAATCCATTCTAACTTTTTTGAAACCTTACCTATACTGAGGAATCTGACCAACAAGTATTTGGTGTTTATTAACCGATTAAAATATTGATTCCAAATGTTTGAAACCTCAAGATAACCATTCAAACTTTTGAAACCTGAATTATGCTGAGGAAACTGGCCAACAGATATTCGGTGTTTCATTAACTCATCAATTAATTGACATTAATCAACTAAAAAATTGATTCCGAACGTTTGAAACCTCACTTTAACTTGATAAAATAACCAAGGACCACTTGGCGTTTCACTTGCTTCACAATTAATCTACAATTAATCGATTTAAGAAATACATTCTAACTTTTTGAAACCTGAATTATGCTGGGGACAATGACAAAAGACTACTCAATGTTTCACTAACCCATCAATTCATCAAAAATGACTCAACTAAGAAATGGATTATTCATTTTTAAAGCCTCAATTAAACTGGAGAAAATGGCAAAGAACCACTTGGCGTTTCACTTACGAGACAATTAATCTACAATTAATCGATTTAAGAAATCCATTCTAACATTTTGAAACCTGAATTCAACTGGGAATACTGGCCAACAAATGATTTGGTGTTTCACTAACTAGCCAACTAATTTACCTTTGAAACCTCATTTGAACTTCACAAAATGACCAAGAACCACTTGGCGTTTCACTTACGAGACAATTAATCTACAATTAATTGATTTAAGAAATCCAGTTTAACTTTTTGAAACTTCGATTAAAACGGGAGAACAATTAAAGCTGGAAACTGGCCAACAAGTATTTAGTGTTTCACTAACTGGTCAATTAGTCAAAAATGAATGATTATATATTTTAAAGCCTCAATTTAACTTTAGAAAATGGCAAAGAACCACTTGGCGTTTCACATACTTGACAATTAATCTACAATTAATCGAATTAAGAAATCCATTCTAACTGTTTTGAAACCTCACTTAAACTGAAGAATTTCGTGTTTGTTAACCGATTAAAATATTGATTCCAAATGTTTGAAACCTGATTTGAACTTGAGTAAATGACCAAGAAACATTCGGCGTTTCACTTACTCGACAATTAATCTACAATTAATCGATTTAAGAAATCCATTCTAACTTTTTTGAAACCTTACTTGAACTGAAGAATTTCGTGTTTGTTAACCGATTAAAATATTGATTCCGAATGTTTGAAACCTGATTTGAACTTGAGTAAATGACCAAGAAACATTTGGCGTTTCACTTACTCGACAATTAATCTACAATTAATCGATTTAAGAAATCCATTCAAACTTTTTAAAACCTGAATTATGCTGGGGACAATGACAAAAGACTATTATATGTTTCACTAACCCATCAATTCATCAAAAATGACTCAACTAAGAAATTGATTATTCATTTTTAAAGCCTCAATTAAACTGGAGAAAATGGCAAAAAACCACTTGGCGTTGCACTTACTCGACAATTAATCTGCAGTTAATCGATTCAAGAAATCCATTCTAACTTTTTTGAAACCTTACCTATACTGAGGAATCTGACCAACAAGTATTTGGTGTTTGTTAACCGATTAAAATATTGATTCCAAATGTTTGAAACCTCAAGATAACCATTCAAACTTTTGAAACCTGAATTATGCTGAGGAAACTGGCCAACAGATATTCGGTGTTTCATTAACTCATCAATTAATCGACATTAATCAATTAAAAAATGTATTCCGATTGTTTGAAACCTCACTTTAACTTGAGAAAATGACCAAGAAACACTTGGCATTTCACTAACTCGACGATTAATCTACAATTAATCGATTTAAGAAATACATTTTAACTTTTTGAAACCTCAATTTAACTAGGGAAAGTGCCCAACAACTATTTGGCGTTTCACTAACTTGCCGATTAATTGACATTCAACCGATTAAAATATTGATTCCAAATGTTTGAAACCTCATTTGAACTTGACAAACTGACCAAGAACCACTTGGCGTTTCACTTAAGAGACATTTAATCTACAATTAATCTACAATTAATCTACAATTAATCGAATTAAGAAATTAATTCTAACTTTTTTGAACCCTTGCTTAAACTGAGGAATTTCGTGTTTGTTAACCGATTAAAATATTGATTCCAAATGTTTGAAACCTCATTTGAACTTGAGTAAATGACCAAGAAACACCCGGCGTTTCACTTACTCGACAATTAATCTACAATTAATCGATTTAAGAAATCCATTCTAACTTTTTAAAACCTGGATTATGCTGGGGAAAATGGCAAAAGACTACTCAATGTTTCACTAACCCATCAATTAATCAAAAATGACTCAACTAAGAAATGGATTATACATTTTTAAAGCCTCAATTAAACTGGAGAAAATGGCAAAGAACCACTTGGCGTTTCACTTACGAGACAATTAATCTACAATTAATCGATTTAAGAAATCCATTCTAACATTTTGAAACCTGAATTCAACTGGGAATACTGGCCAACAAATGATTTGGTGTTTCATTAACTAGCCAACTAATTTACCATTGAAACCTCATTTGAACTTCACAAAATGACCAAGAACCACTTGGCGTTTCACTTAAGAGACATTTAATCTACAATTAATTGATTTAAGAAATTCAGTTTAACTTTTTGAAACTTCGATTAAAACGGGAAAACAATTAAAGCTGGAAACCGGCCAACAAGTATTTAGTGTTTCACTAACTGGTCAATTAGTCAAAAACGAATGATTATATATTTTAAAGCCTCAATTTAACTTTAGAAAATGACAAAGAACCACTTGGCGTTTCACATACTCAACAATTAATCTACAATTAATCGAATTAAGAAATCCATTCTAACTTTTTTGAAACCTTACTTAATCTGAAGATTTTCGTGTTTGTTAACCGATTAAAATATTGATTCCAAATGTTTGAAACCTCATTTGAACTTGAGTAAATGACCAAGAAACATTTGGCGTTTCACTTACTTGACAATTAATCTACAATTAATCGATTTAAGAAATCCATTCTAACTTTTTAAAACCTGAATTATGCTGGGGACAATGACAAAAGACTGTTATATGTTTCACTAACCCATCAATTCATCAAAAATGACTCAACTAAGAAATTGATTATTCATTTTTAAAGCCTCAATTAAACTGGAGAAAATGGCAAAGAACCACTTGGCGTTGCACTTACTCGACAATTAATCTGCAGTTAATCGATTCAAGAAATCCATTCTAACTTTTTTGAAACCTTACCTATACTGAGGAATCTGACCAACAAGTATTTGGTGTTTGTTAACCGATTAAAATATTGATTACAAATGTTTGAAACTTCAAGATAACCATTCAAACTTTTGAAACCTGAATTATGCTGAGGAAACTGGCCAACAGATATTCGGTGTTTCATTAACTCATCAATTAATTGACATTAATCAACTAAAAAATTGATTACGAACGTTTGAAACCTCACTTTAACTTGATAAAATAACCAAGGACCACTTGGCGTTTCACTTGCTTCACAATTAATCTACAATTAATCGATTTAAGAAATACATTCTAACTTTTTGAAACCTCAATTAAACTGAGAAAAGTGCCCAACAACTATTTGGCGTTTCACTAACTTGCTGATTAATTGACATTTAACCGATTAAAATATTGATTCGAAATGTTTCAAACTTCATTTGAACTTGACAAAATGACCAAGAACCACTTGGCGTTTCACTTAAGAGACATTTAATCTACAATTAATCTACAATTAATCGATTTAAGAAATCCATTCTAACTTTTAGAAACCTGAATTATGCTGGGGAAAATGGCAAAGGTCTTTTCGGTATTTCACTAACTAGTCAACTAATCAAAAATGAATGATTATACATTTTAAAGCCTCAATTTTACTTGAGAAAATGGCAAAGAACATCTTGGCGTTTCACATACTCTACAATTAATCTACAACTAATCGATTTAAGAAATCCATTCTACCTTTTTGAAACCTTACTTGAACTGAGGAATCTGACCAATAAGTATTTGGTGTTAGTTAACCAATTGAAATATTGATTCCAAATGTTTGAAACCTCATTTGAACTTGAGTAAATGACCAAGAAACACTTGGCGTTTCACTTACTTGACAATTAATCTACAATTAATCGATTTAAGAAATCCATTCTAACTTTTTAAAACCTGAATTATGCTGGGGACAATGACAAAAGACTATTCAATGTTTCACTAACCCATCAATTAATCCAAAATGACTCAACTAAGAAATGGATTATACATTTTTAAAGCCTCAATTAAACTGGAGAAAATGGCAAAGAACCACTTGGCGTTTCACTTACTCGACAATTAATCTACAATTAATCGATTTAAGAAATCCATTCTAACATTTGAAACCTTACTTAGACTGAAGAATCTGGCCAACAAGTATTTGGTGTTTGTTAACCGATTAAAATAAAAACAAGCTGCAGGTTGAAATATGTCAACTTGATGTCGCCAAAGCATGGTGCCTCTCACAAAGACACTGTACTTGTATCCTCTCTCTCTCTCTCTCTCTCTCTCTCTCTCTCTCTCTCTCTCTCTCTCTCTCTCTCTCTCTCTCTCTCTCTCTCTTCTCTTTCTCTTTCTCTTTCTCTTTCTCTTTCTCTTTCTCTTTCTCTCTCTTTCTCTCTCTCTCTCTCTCCCACCCTTTTCTCCCACTCTGTCTCTGTCACTCTCTGTGTCTCTCCTTTTCTCTTCCTTTGTTGCTCTTTCTTTCTCTGTGACTTTTAACCTTTTTTGCTCTAACTTCCTTTTTTTCCTTTTTCTCTCTTTTCTCTTTCTCTCCTTCTGTCTTTCCATTTCTATTTGGATTTCTTTCTTCCTCTCCCTTTCTTTTCCCCCTCTCTCACGACTTTTTATCGTTTGTTTCTCACGCTCTCTCTCTTTTTCTTTCTTTGTCCCGTCCTCTCTCCTTTTCCCTCCCTCTTTCTCTTATTTCTTTATCTCTGTTTCTTTCTCTTTAATCTACTCGTCCGGCCTCCGACAGAATGTTTGTTCTATCGTGTGGCCCCCCGAGTTAAAATGAGTTTGACACCCCTGCTTTAAAGCCTCAATTAAAAAGAGAAAATGGCAACAAACCACTTGGTGTTTCACTTACTCGACAATTAATCTACAATTAATCGATTTAAGAAATCCATTCTAACTTTTTGAAACCTGAATTCAACTGGGAATACTGGCCAACAAATGATTTGGTGTTTCACTAACTAGCCAACTAATTTACCTTTGAAACCTCATTTGAACTTCACAAAATGACCAAGAACCACTTGCCGTTTCACTTACGAGACAATTAATCTACAATTAATTGATTTAAGAAATCCAGTTTAACTTTTTGAAACTTCGATTAAAACGGGAGAACAATGAAAACTGGAAACTGGCCAACAAGTATTTCGTGTTTCACTAACTGGTCAATTAGTCAAAAATGAATGATTATATATTTTAAAACCTCAATTTAACTTGAGAAAATGGCAAAGAACCACTTGGCGTTTCACATACTCGACAATTAATCTACAATTAATCGAATTAAGAAATCCATTCTAACTTTTTTGAAACCTTACTCAAACTGAAGAATTTCGTGTTTGTTAACCGATTAAAATATTGATTCCGAATGTTTGAAACCTGATTTGAACTTGAGTAAATGACCAAGAAACATTTGGCGTTTCACTTACTCGACAATTAATCTACAATTAATCGATTTAAGAAATCCATTCTAACTTTTTAAAACCTGAATTATGCTGGGGACAATGACAAAAGACTATTATATGTTTCACTAACCCATCAATTCATCAAAAATGACTCAACTAAGAAATTGATTATTCATTTTTAAAGCCTCAATTAAACTGGAGAAAATGGCAAAGAACCACTTGGCGTTTCACTTACTCGACAATTAATCTGCAGTTAATCGATTCAAGAAATCCATTCAAACTTTTTTGAAACCTTACCTATACTGAGGAATCTGACCAACAAGTATTTGGTGTTTATTAACCGATTAAAATATTGATTCCAAATGTTTGAAACCTCAAGATAACCATTCAAACTTTTGAAACCTGAATTATGCTGAGGAAACTGGCCAACAGATATTCGGTGTTTCATTAACTCATCAATTAATTGACATTAATCAACTAAAAAATTGATTCCGAACGTTTGAAACCTCACTTTAACTTGATAAAATAACCAAGGACCACTTGGCGTTTCACTTGCTTCACAATTAATCTACAATTAATCGATTTAAGAAATACATTCTAACTTTTTGAAACCTGAATTATGCTGGGGACAATGACAAAAGACTACTCAATGTTTCACTAACCCATCAATTCATCAAAAATGACTCAACTAAGAAATGGATTATTCATTTTTAAAGCCTCAATTAAACTGGAGAAAATGGCAAAGAACCACTTGGCGTTTCACTTACGAGACAATTAATCTGCAGTTAATCGATTCAAGAAATCCATTCTAACTTTTTTGAAACCTTACCTATACTGAGGAATCTGACCAACAAGTATTTGGTGTTTATTAACCGATTAAAATATTGATTCCAAATGTTTGAAACCTCAAGATAACCATTCAAACTTTTGAAACCTGAATTATGCTGAGGAAACTGGCCAACAGATATTCGGTGTTTCATTAACTCATCAATTAATTGACATTAATCAACTAAAAAATTGATTCCGAACGTTTGAAACCTCACTTTAACTTGATAAAATAACCAAGGACCACTTGGCGTTTCACTTGCTTCACAATTAATCTACAATTAATCGATTTAAGAAATACCTTTTAACTTTTTGAAACCTCAATTAAACTAGGGAAAGTGCCCAACAACTATTTGGCGTTTCACTAACTTGCCGATTAATTGACATTCAACCGATTAAAATATTGATTCGAAATGTTTCAAACTTCATTTGAACTTGACAAAATGACCAAGAACCACTTGGCGTTTCACTTAAGAGACATTTAATCTACAATTAATCGATTTAAGAAATCCATTCTAACTTTTAGAAACCTGAATTATGCTGGGGAAAATGGCAAAGGTCTTTTCGGTATTTCACTAACTAGTCAATTAATCAAAAATGAATGATTATACATTTTAAAGCCTCAATTTTACTTGAGAAAATGGCAAAGAACATCTTGGCGTTTCACATATTCTACAATTAATCTACAACTAATCGATTTAAGAAATCCATTCTAACTTTTTGAAACCTTACTTGAACTGAGGAATCTGACCAACAAGTATTTGGTGTTTGTTAACCGATTAAAATATTGATTCCAAATGTTTGAAACCTCATTTGATCTTGAGTAAATGACCAAGAACCGCTTGGCGTTCCACTTACTTCACAATTAATCTACAATTAATCTACAATGAATCGATTTAAGAAATCCATTCTAACTTTTTAAAACCTGAATTATGCTGGGGAAAATGGCAAAAGACTACTCAATGTTTCACCAACCCATCAATTAATCAACATTAATCAATTTAAAAAATGATTCCGAATGTTTGAAACCTCATTTTAACTTGATAAAATAACCAAGGACAACTTGGCGATTCACTTACTTGACAATTAACTAAGTTAAACTGGGGAAACTGGCAAACAAATATTTGGTGTTGATTAATCGACATTTAATCGGTTAAAATATTGATTGCAAATGTTTGAAACCTCATTTGAACTTGACAAAATGACCAAGTACCACTTGGCGTTTCACTTACTCGACAATTAATCTACAATTAATCGCTTTAAGAAATCCATTCTAACTTTTTAAAACCTATATTATGCTGGGGAAAATGGCAAAAGACTACTCAATGTTTCACTAACCCATCAATTAATCAACATTAATCAATTGAAAAAAAATGATTCCGAATGTTTGAAACTGAATTTTAACTTGAGAAAATGACCAAGGACCACTTGGGGTTTCACTAACTTGACAATTAATCTAGAATTAATCGATTTAAGAAATCCATTCTAACTTTTTAAAACCTGGATAATGCTGGGGAAAATGGCAAAAGACTACTCAATGTTTCACTAACCCATCAATTAATCAAAAATGAATTAACTAAGAAATGGATTATACATTTTTAAAGCCTCAATTAAACTGGAGAAAATGGCAAGGAACCACTTGGCGTTTAACTTACTCGACAATTAATCTACAATTAATCGATTTAAGAAATCCATTCTAACATTTTGAAACCTGAATTCAACTGGGAATACTGGCCAACAAATGATTTGGTGTTTCACTAACTAGCCAACTAATTTACCTTTGAAACCTCATTTGAACTTCACAAAAATCTCTCTCTCTCTCTCTCTCTCTCTCTCTCTCTCTCTCTCTCTCTCTCTCTCTCTCTCTCTCTCTCTCTCTCTCTCTCTCTCTCTCTCTCTTTCCACCCTTTTCTCCCACTCTGTCTCTGTCACTCTCTGTGTCTCTCCTTTTCTCTTCCTTTGTTGCTCTTTCTTTCTCTGTGACTTTTAACCTTTTTTGCTCTCCCTTCCTTTTTTTCCTTTTTCTCTCTTTTCTCTTTCTCTCCTTCTGTCTTTCCATTTCTATTTGGATTTCTTTCTTCCTCTCCCTTTCTTTTCCCCCTCTCTCACGACTTTTTATCTTTTGTTTCTCACGCTCTCTCTCTTTTTCTTTCTTTGTCCCGTCCTCTCTCCTTTTCCCTCCCTCTTTCTCTTATTTCTTTATCTCTGTTTCTTTCTCTTTAATCTACTCGTCCGGCCTCCGACAGAATGTTTGTTCTATCGTGTGGCCCCCCGAGTTAAAATGAGTTTGAAACCCCTGCTTTAAAGCCTCAATTAAAGTGGAGAAAATGGCAACAAACCACTTGGCGTTTCACTTACGAGACAATTAATCTACAATTAATCGATTTAAGAAATCCATTCTAACTTTTTAAAACCTGGATTATGCTGGGGAAAATGGCAAAAGACTACTCAATGTTTCACTAACCCATCAATTAATCAACATTAATCAATTGAAAAATGATTCCGAATGTTTGAAACCTCATTTTAACTTGATAAAATAACCAAGGACAACTTGGCGATTCACTTACTTGACAATTAACTAAGTTAATCAGGGGAAACTGGCAAACAAATATTTGGTGTTGATTAATCGACATTTAATCGATTAAAATATTGATTGCAAATGTTTGAAACCTCATTTGAACTTGACAAAATGACCGAGTACCACTTGGCGTCTCACTTACGAGACAATTAATCTACAATTAATCGATTTAATACATTTAGCGCATCCTTTTTTTTGACACTTGCGTTATGTTCATTTTATCGCTTTGCATATCAAATTTACCTTGTTAGTCTTTTTTGGATGTTGCATTACTATTTTATGTGTTTTACTAATCAGGTCACTGTAAATGAAAGTTATTTAGGTTTAACTTGTAAGCTTTTGGGAAGTCTGGTACAGATGAACTGGTTTTCACTGATTTAGTGTTGGGAAAATGCGCCCGAGATAATAGCAATTCGAGAGTCGAGCATTATCTGGGAACACATTATTCTTTCGTTTTGAGGTACCACTGTATTCGTTTCTAGCTTTAATATTTCTGGATTTATTCCCATATTTCTACACATGAGCCGGTAAATTCGAGAAAACCAAATTATTGCCTGACTACGAGAGAAAATCCAAGTTACTAAAATTTCCAGATGCTATCAATAGAGACCATTGAAGACCACTCACCGCCAGAATTAACTCATCCCAGTTAGCACGTTTGTGACCCAGCATACATACCTGATCCCATGCTGTCTTGTTTTTTATTGCTTAGCATCTCTCATGCTTGCGGGGTGTATTTGTTTGTCCAATTTATATTTGAATGTGTTTTAGCGGTCAGGTAGATATATTTTATAGATATGTACAGGGTGCGTACAGGGGCTTGAAATCATTGAAAATGCTGACTATTTTGGAGAGATCGTCGTTGGGCGTCGCCCCAAAAAATACGCAGAGAGGAGATATGGCAAAAAGGGAACGCGCTTAATTGCATTCGGGACACGTTCCAAGTTCCAGACGCACAACATTGGCTTTTATAGTGTTCTCAAAAGAAGTTAAGATATCTCGTAAAGGTTGTCCTCCCCGGCTCCCTCAGCATATCAGCTTGTGACCTTCACCAGATGCCTACATACTTATTACTCATTAGTTATCATCCACATTCCACAACAACTGTCGTTTTCAAAAATTGAAAAGTGCATGGATTTTGGGTAAAGTGCTTGTTAATGCTTGAAATTGTTGCCATGATTTCTGGTTAGAAATGACGCCGACACTGCTCTCTGGTGACTTTCGTTTGCAATTGCATAGCTTCCCTCTTGATTCACCGGTGGCATTAGTTTGTAGGGCATTGTCATACGAAGCACCATTGCTCCCTAGAGGACAGGTGCATGCTGCACCTAAACAGGGCACTACGAAATATAAATCAGTGCAAGGATTAAGTATCAACTAAGGATAGTTATTATGGGCCCTATATGCGAAAAACTTCCTGTAACTGAAAATGTAAGCTACACATAATTTACTCAAGATATAAAAATCATACGTCTTGATAAATGAAAACATAAGGTCAATAAGAGCTTACGTAAATCTCAGATATATAAGAAGTTCTGCAAAATCTACGGTCCACACGGGATATTGTCACGAGGTGGGACCGGACCAGAGCGGAGGCAGGAAGGGAGAACTCAATTGCGTGACGATCAAAACTTTTATTTACCAAAATAAAATTCGTCCAAAAACTCCGGGACAAAACAGAACAAAAACATTCTTACACTCAGAATGGTCAGGTACAGGTTTCCTCCGACTCAAACTAAACAGGACAGGGCATAACAGAACGGAAAAGGTGTAATGAGCCAACACCCGCAATACCCACAACCCAACCTTAAGTAGCAGCCACGCAATTAGCTGATCTGCTTCAGCTGGTGCCCAGGGGGCGGGGCAGACCGGTCGCCACGGCGACCATGACAGATATATACATATATATTTTAAAAGTACTGGAGAAATTGGAATAGTGTCTTTAAAAGTCTTGAAGAAATGCTTTAACTTGGTCATAATAAAAGGTTTATTTTTGGGTTAACGTAAAAGCTTTGGGAAGCCAAGAACAAATTCATTGGTTTTCAGTTAAATAGTCCCTGGAAATTTTGCTCAGAATACGAATAATACCAGATACGAGCATGATAGGGGAATACATTATTCCTGTATGTAAAGGTATTATGATTCATATAAAGTTTTATTTGTATATTCCCACATTTTTAGGGGTTATCCTATTTCAGGGGTCGGGAACCTATAGCTCGCGAGCCATATATGGCTCTTTCTATTAGTACCTGTGGCTCGGAGACAAATTTTTCACAACGTAAGCTACTAATCCTGTTCAGATACACACAAATCCAAACCTAAACTGACATTGAAGTAGTACTTGGCAGAATATATAGGGCACGTTTTTCACTACAAATTACAGTCAAGGTGTCACACGAAAAAAAACAAAAAAAAAACTCGTTCTGGCTGTACATCGCTAAAGAATCCTTTATTTAAAAGGTTCTCTATATAATCTGTGTTCAGTGTTCAGATACCTTATGATGAATCCACAGAACACACTGTAAATACGCCAAAACACCGGAAGATAACTTAAAGTTTTTTGATTGGGTGAGTGGGAGGGATGGGTGGAGCTATGCAAAAAGTGCAAGCACTCCCTCCCATCTCTCGCCCTACGCCGTCTGCGCCATAGACAAGCACATCAGGCTCCCTGTTTGCAGAATGTCGTGACGTTTTTACAAAATAACTGCTTACATCTGGTTTTGAAACCAATATGTATGAAAAAAAAGGGTCAAAATGAGTTTAACCGATCTTGAGTCATTGCAAGAAAGACACAAGTTTAAAATGGTATGTTTGTTGATTTTGGGACACGGGCTCTGGCATTATTCTCTTTTCATAATTTTTATCAAATCATCAAAAATAAATGTGCTGAAGACTAAGCTTTTGTCTGGGGCGCGGGTTTAGCAATTTAGTAAATTTGTCTCATAATATATGGTGTGGCTCTTTCCCAAAATAAAATTAATATATTTTGCTTTTATGGCTCCTTGAGTCCAAAGGTTCCCGACCCCTGTCCTATTTAATACTGCAGATAATCATAGAGGTGTACACGTAAGCGTTCTTTAAGGCACTACCAACAATTGACATTGCAAGGAAGTGGTCCTGATGGGAGATGCCAAGCACCGAATTCAATTTTGCCAGTACAGTTGCTAGGTAACATGGAAAACGGACTGGTGTGTGAAGGAAAATCGGTTGGAGTGGATTGATAAAGTGTTTCTAAATGCACTGTACTATATGACTAAAGATGTCATGGAGGCCCCAAAAATGGTTTGTGAGGTTTGTTTTTTTTGTTTTTCACAGACTGGCAGAAAAGAGAAAGGGGATCCTCTCAACTCGGCGATCGACAAAATGACCAAGAAGACCAGAGACTTGCGCCGGCAGGTTGGTCTGATTTATTTGTCATTTTTTTTACCAGCTCAGTAGCCTAGATGGTAGTGTGCCCGCTTTGAGACTGGGAGGTCGCTGGTTCGCGCCTCGACCGAGACATACCTAATTGGTATAATGGCGGCGCCCTCTGTTGGCTGCGGCTGCATCGACTCGCTACAACGGGTCAGGTGTATCGACATTTCGTTCTGTGTACATTGTTACAAAGAATGACAATACAAAGGAAATTATTATTATTATTATTATTTTAATAGTCTGTGTGATTTTTTTGGGGGGGGGGTTTGTCCAAGAAATACACTTAAAATATCGCAATTTATCCAATGTGTATGCCCTCCCAGATGCAATGTGTCGTGACTTGTTTAAAACTGAAAATGTAAAGTTTTAAGCTTTAACTCAATAATTAAAACTTGAAACTTCAGATTTGAATTTCATTTTCAGAATTTGTAACACAATATAGCTCTGGAGTGAAGAGTTTTTGAACTAATTTGTGGAAATATTTATTTGTAGTTATACATTCGAGGATACAGTATATTTTATTTATGCTGTTAAATTAAAGCTTTAACTCGCAGATTATTCCCTTTTAATTTTAATTTCATTTTCATAATTTGTATCACATTATAGTTCTAGAGTGAAGAGCTTTCGAACTACTTTGTGGAAATATTTATTTGTAGTTATACCTTCGAGGATACAGTATATTTTATTAATGCTGTTAAATTAAAGCTTTAACTCGCAGATTATTCTCCTTTAATTTTAATTTCATTTTCAGAATTTGTAACACAATATAGCTCTGGAGTGAATAGTTTTTGAACTACTTTGTGGATTTTTTTTTTGTAGTTATACCTTCGAGGATACAGTATATTTTATTAATGCCGTTAAGTTAAAGCTTTAACTCACAGATTATTCTCTTTTAATTTCAATTTCATTTTCAGAATTTGTAACACAATATAGCTCTGGAGTGAAGAGTTTTTGAACTACTTTGTAGAAATATGTATTTGTAGTTATACCTTCGAAGATACAGTATATTTTATTAATGCCGTTAAGTTAAAGCTTTAACTCGCAGATTATTCTCTTTTAATTTCAATTTCATTTTCAGAATTTGTAACACAATATAGCTCTGGAGTGAAGAGTTTTTGAACTACTTTGTGGAAATATGTATTTGTAGTTATACCTTCGAGGATACAGTATATTGTATTAATGGTGTTAAGTTAAATCTTTAACTCGCAGATTATTCTCTTTTAATTTTAATTTCATTTTCATAATTTGTAATACATTATAGTTCTAGAGTGAAGAGCTTTCGAACTAATTTGTGGAAATATTTATTTGTAGTTATACCTTCGATGATACAGTATATTTTATTTATGCTGTTAAGTTAAAGCTTTAACTCACATATTATTGTCTTTTAATTTGATCTAAAACACCATTTACCCCTGAGTTAAAGCTTTACTACTGCTTTAATTGCCAATGCTCTATAGTGAGGACAATTTCATTTAATACTACTCTTTAAGCTTTAAAGCTTTAACTTTAAAGTTAAAACTTGAAATTTTAAAGTTTTCATTTAATTTTGAATGTTTAAAACACAAATAACCACAAGTGATATAATGCCCTTGTGGAAGTATTTACCTAAACTGGTTTATTCAATTTTAATGTAGTTTTTTTTTTTATGAAAGATGCAATATTTTGTGACTCAATTAATGCTGTTAAGTTAAAGCTTTAACGCTTTAACTCAAATAGTGTTGTCTTTGGATTTTATTCAAAACACTTTTTTTTTCTCGAGTTGAAGCTTTTGGAATCACTGTGTTAAAATCTAAAACTGTATATTCACTTTTTAGATGTTTATATCCTCAAAAAACAATATATTGTAAATTATTTAGTAGATGGTTATATCCTCACTGAAACAACGTATTGTTTTTTATTTAATGATCTTAATGTTATTTTTTTTTCAGGATTTTTTCCGGGGAATTATTTACCTAAAATTATTTGTTCAATGTCTGTTTACCGATACCTATACCCTCAACGGTTGATTCTGTTATGCTGTCAAAGTTAAAGCTTTAACTCCAAAAATAAAACTTTAAAGCTTCAAAATAATTTAAAAAAAAATTAAAGATAATTTAAAGTAAATCTTAGAGTTTTAGCTTATACCGTATATAAGTTTAACTGGAGTTAAACCGGGCTCTATTATAGTTAAAGCTTTAAAGCTTTAACTTTTGACTTCACCTAAAACAATAGCTCCAACTGAAAAGTAGGAACTTAAAGGTTTTAATTAAATCTTTGAATTTCAAATTTGTTTTAAAGTCTTGAGTTAAAGCTTTAAAACAACTTTGTGGAAATAGTTCAATAAAATTTGCTATTTAATTTTCATATGTGGTTATAGCCTCACAGATATAATTACAACCCAACAAACAAGAACTGTCGTAAAGAGAGAATTTTTATTACAGAATATTACAGGCACATATGAGCTATAATAGTAATAACTAGACAATGCCCGCGGCAATTGTAAGAGTTGTGATTGATGATCCCGTCATGTATATATAACCCCGGTTGTTAGCATTATGAGTTAGCATACATTTTTTTAACCCAGAGAGACTTTTCTGTCATTTTTTACTTGGTTCTGTGGGGGGACTTTTTAGCATGTATCTGTTAGCATGACTCATTAACACGAGGCCATTAGAATAACTTGTAAATATGAAGTCGTTAAAATATAACAATTACCAATTTTTTTTGCATGAAACAGTTAGCATTTAGCTGTTAGCATCACTTTTTAGCATGTATCAATTAGCATAACTCA
This sequence comes from Urocampus carinirostris, assembly GCF_059441175.1. Classification (NCBI taxonomy): domain Eukaryota; kingdom Metazoa; phylum Chordata; class Actinopteri; order Syngnathiformes; family Syngnathidae; genus Urocampus; species Urocampus carinirostris. Next base: position 4,755,881 of record NC_142356.1, read on the forward strand.
TCAACATTAGCATACATTTTAAATATGAATTCGTCAAAATATAGCCATTACCAAAATGTTTTAGCATGAAAACGTTAGCATAGCTGTTAGCATACTATCGCTAGCATCCATCTTTGGAATTCAGGACTCCCAAGGTCGCTGTACATATGAGTAGGACACAACAATAAACGGAAAGTAAAACAAGAGTAAGACAAGCAAGTAATACATAGTCAATAAAACACATCATAGTTAAAAGGGGAGGTGTGTGAGGCATATGGTCAAGAATAGGCAAGTCTGAAGAGGTGAGTTTTGAGTCCGGATTTGAAGTTGGACTGGGTCGCAGAATTTCGGAAGTCAACCTGTGAAATATGCTCCAGAAATATGCACAAAAGTACAGAGGAATTTTGACGGGAGAGGGAGAAGCTGTTTATTGATGTTCGTCAGCGTTTAAAACAGAGTTCTCATTCGTCTAAGAGACAATCAGCTTTCTTATACCCTCCGGAGCAAAAACATCACGTCAGAAATATCACATCTTGCTTAGTGCGTTCCTGTGTGATGATGCGCTTGTTTTTCTCAAAGTGCCTGCTTCCGGAAATTGACAATGTTTTCTCAGAGCGTTTTCGTCCTCTTTCGGATCTCCAAATTTACACCGATTTCCAAGAAAATCGTTGGAGTCGGCCTGACCCAGCCAAATTCCTGAGAGCTTGTTCCAAACCAAGCAGAATGTTATTACTTTGCAAGCTGTTCCAAACCAATAAGACTCGCTGACAATTAAACTGGGGAGAAACAAGCCTGGAATTTCCTGTCTAAACAAATGTGTCAATAAGCTCCGACTTCATTAATCCACAACAGCGGCAATGAGTTCCAGTGCTGGGGGGCAGAGCGGCTGAAAGCATAGCGTAATCTATTGAAAAATCTATGGAAAGAGTTATATTGGATAATAACAGTATTAGTCCAAACTTCTGATATCACTCTGAAAATTACGACAAAACGAAAATGGGAAACCAGAAGCTTATTCCTTCTACCTTGCTGTGAAAAGTTCCACACTACATCGACCAAAGAAAAGGGAACTCGTTGCACACTGTTTTTTTTCTTATTCGAAAATGTTCTCTGAGAAAAACTCTCCTCGTGTTTGAACTGAACATCAACTTTTCTTCCTTTTTTTTTTATTTCCAGGCACTTTTACAGTACTGTCCTGATTCCAACTTTAGTGTCACGTTCCATTCTCTTACAGCTGTGTCCTCTGTGAGATTTAAAGGGACAGTGTTTGATATTTAGTACTTTTTAGTGGTACAAAAAAATGTGATTTGAGTAATAGGCAAAAATACTTCAACTAGTATACCAATGTTATTTTTTATAAATACTTATAGGTCGAGAAATTGTATGTATTTTACATACCGGAATCGATACCAAGTAGTCACTCCAGTGTTTGTCTGACATATTGCTGCTACGCTGTGCTCATTTGGTACTGTTTTTTTCCCCACATTAGACAAGACAGCAATGTTCCCTGTAATTTTCCTTACGGGTCTGAGCGTTCACACAAAGTCGGTGAGCAACGCTTGAAACAACAGTGAGCAACCATAATCCCAAGTGTGGCAAAATAATTCATGATCAAACATGTCCAAAACTTGGCATCAAGTTACATTTTGCTGAGTTTCCGGCAATGCAAAATTATTTTTCTCTTTTGAATGAATTGACTCATGTACTATTGCAAAGGTTGTACGGCCTACAAACTTCGTTTGTTCTTACAATTCTTTCACAAGATATCCATTTCTTTTCATTTCCTGACATTTTGTCGCATAATATTAGCATTTTTGGGGGCTTATTGAGTCGGTTTTAAGATACAGAACTGTACTTAATCACATTTTTTAGTGGACGTACAATGTTGGGAACAAGATTCACTTGATATCATTGGAAATTATTTGAATGCAACACAAACTTTTTCTTCTTTTTTTCGTGGTTTTTCCTATTTTTTGGTTACTTTTTTCTTTTTGTTTTCTATTTACTTACCCCCTACATTTCTTTCTTTTTTTTCTGGCTTTTTTCTCAATTTTTCCTTCTTTTTTCTCTTCCTTTTGTTTCTTTTTTCGCAGCTTTTTACTACTTTTTCATTTTGGTATTTTTTATTTTTTGTTCTATTCCCCCCTTCCTTTAAGTCATGGTGTGCATCATTTTACATAATATTTGTTCATGTTGGGATTAAAGAAGCAAAAACAACCTGAAGAGCCGTTTAAGACCCGAAAGAGCCGGTTCCTTTTAGTGAGCCGAGCCGAAGAAGCCGGTTCTCTACCAACTTTACTCAACTTCGTTCCACTTCGACTCGACTTCAAAACCGCATACCGCGGTTTTTTTACGTTCATGCACTGTAACATTGACTTAATTCGCTTTTTAATTAGTAATTTTGAGCCCTGATTTTTGTGCGCTGGCTCGATTTTCTTGTGCGCTGAGAATCTGCGAGCAGTGCGCAATTGCGCACGCGCGCAGCTTAGAGGGAACACTGCAAGACAATGCCATCTAGTGGTCATATATTACACAATGTCCCTCTAAAGCTTGCAATCATTGTATTCTAAAACTAACTCAAGGCTTTAGTTGATGCTTTAGAAGTACTAACTGGAAATATTGACCTAAAATTGTGTGTAACGTTTTATATCCACATGGTGTTTGTTTCACATTCTGGTTTAGAGATGGTCAAAATGAGAGCTGAGATATAGGAAGTTACTTTGAAGTTTTTACTACAGAATATTCTGGGCACATATTAGCTACAAAACAATAGATGCAAAACTAATGAAACAAGAGTCTCTGTGAGATTTAAAAGGGACAGGGTTTGATATTTAGTACTTTTTAGTGGCACAAAAAATGTGATTTGAGTAATAGGCAAAAATACTTCAACTGGCATACCAATGTTATTTTTTAGAAATACTTATAGGTCGAAAAATATTATGTATTTTACATACCAGAATCGATTCCTAGTAGTCACCGCATTGGTCGTCTGGCATATTGCTGCTACGCTGTGCTCATTTGGCACTGTATTTTTTCTTCACATTAGACAAGACAGTGCCATCTAGTGGTCATATATCACACAATGTCCCTTTAAATCTTAAAATTGAACCCGCCTTTGAGAAATGCTTCTTGTGAAGGGATAAGGCTTCTCTTCCCCTTCGTGTTTGTTTCACATTCTGGTTTAGAGATGGTCAAATTGAGAGCTGAGAGATAGGATGTTACTTAGATGTTGTTATTACCGAATATTCTGGGCACATATTAGCTACAAAATAGATGCAAAACTAATGAAACAAGAGTCTTTGTTACCCATTTCTAACAAATTTGATGACAAAATGAAAAAAAGGAGACCAAAAGCTTCTTCCTTCTTCCCTGCTGTGAAAATCTCCACATGACATCGACTAAAGAACTTTGTTGCACTTTTTTTTCCTCGAGAAATCCTTCTCCCAAAATTTTCTTTGAGAAAAAACTCCTCTCTTCTTTGAACCTAACGTCAACTTTTTCCTTCTTTCTCTTTTGATTTTCACGCACTTTAGATTTTTTTGCGCCTTTCCGACTCTGGTGTCACGCTCCATTCTCTCTCAGTCGTGTCCTCTGCAACTGAACTTGAAGACCGGGGAATTATTCCAGATGGGAAACTATAACTCCCTTCTCCCACGAGGAGGGCGGGACAATTTCATGAGGCTGTCTGACTAGCTAGCGGGCGGTATTCTTTTTAAAGAGGATGTTCTTTTGACTCGGGCTTGACAGAATGAGCGCAAAGTCGAGGTATCGGCATTACAAAGTCCTTTGATAGCGTCAGGGTTGGGTTAGTTTAACTGGATTACTTTCAATTACTTTTGGATTACTCCAATACCAAATATGCTAATAAAAGACAAAAGAAAAAATCATGTTGGCAAGCTGTTTGGGTTTATTTTCATTTTGTTTCTGTCGTATTTTATATTAGTTTTGCCGGAGATCAAAGAGATCAAAGCCAGGACAGAAAGCTTACCACGTGTTGTGAGTCATAATTGTATTCATATTTAGTTTCTTTTGTCTTTTGTCAAAAGTACCGTAAATTCCGGACTATAGAACGCACCTGATTATAAGCTGCACCCACCACATTTTAAGAGGAAAACCGATTTTGTACATACACAAGCCGCACCTGTATATAAGCCGCATGCGCCCACATTTAAACATGTAACACAAACACAAAATTAACCCAAACCCGACTTCAAGTCCCGCGATTGAAACTAAATGTCCTTCATTAAAGTCCACAGTCCAAAAATCACAGCCGGCAAAATTGACGGAAAATGATACCGGTACTTAAGGTTTGATGCAGACCTGCAGAATGCGGGTCCTGTTAAAAGTAATCCAAGGAAAAAAGTGTATATTTCCAAAGGTAAGGGTGTGAAAAATATATCAGATGAACACATTTACTCACGCAACTCATTTTTCTTTAACCAACTTTTAACGTCCCTCACCTTTAGCGGTCCCCACTTAAACTCGGCACCCCGCGTTTGTTCCGCCCCTCATTTTTCATTCGCCCGTGCAAAACATATCAGAAAAAGTGTCTAAACTAAATACAAATAAATACATTACAAAAATATACAGTTGCAAATACACATTATACATGGGTTACACATATTTACAAAGAAAGACGGTACACTGAGAGAGTTTTCAAAGCTTTAATAATAATAGTTAGGGCAGTTAATGGTAGCAACACTCGAGCGCCGCTGGCGGCTGTTAGAAAAATTACATAAATTGGCCGCATCACTGAATAAGCCGCAGGGTTGAAAGTTAGGGAAAAAAGTAGCGGCTTATAGTCCGGAATTTATGGTAATTGAAAGTAATCAAGTTAAAGTAACCCTACCCAACCCCGGATAGCGTAACGCGAACGCATCAGGTGTCGTTTCGCTTTGTTCGGGGGGTGCGGTTGGGGACCGCACACCTGCCGTAAGGACGTTTCTAGCGTAACTGCCTCTCTTGTTCCGAGGAGAGATCAATTAGCGGGCGGACAAGCATAAACGGCGGGCCTCGTCGGGGAAATGAAAGCGAGTGGGAGAAAACAGGACTTATGACACGTGCAGACGTGTTGTTGCTGCTGTTGAAACACAGAAGATCTGAAAAGGTTGTGTTATACCGGTGTGGCAACCTTGAATGACCCAGTTATTTGGTAGCTTTCATATAAGCTTAATTCAAATTGCTCTATATAAAATAATTAAAAACGAATCGGTTTGTTCCTGTCCTCTCCAAAAACACCCACAGGGTTACCGCGAATCCCTGAAAACTCTGAAAAGGCATTGAATAAATTATTCTAGAAAAAAAAGAGCCCCCCCCACACCCCTCGGTACTGGCAAGTTCATTTGAGATTGGCCCACAACCGTTTGCAACAATGATATGTCTTGTGGAGGTCTAAAAAAAACACATTCATGGTAATAACATAGTAATAACACTGTTATTACACATTAAAACAATAAAATGTACATGTTCGAAAGGAATGAGCCATTCTGTTTGAGGAATGCATTGAGCCCATTCAATTTGCTGAGTCGATAGCATGTTAGCATTAGAATAATTTTTCAGCATGAAGAAGTTAGCATTTAGCCGTTGGCATCACTTTTTAGCATAACATGAGTCTATTAGCATAATTTGTAAATAATCCGTTCCATTTCTTTGTACGAAAACCGATTTGTACGATCACCGAAGCCGTTTTTTCCCATTAAAAGTAATGTTAAATTGTTTTAATCCGTTCCAACACCCTGAATGTTTATTTTGAATATTCCGTACGAAAGATTACGCTAACATGAGCGTGTAAAAATAAAAAAAATCAGGTCGTTTACACGTCATTTAGCACCCGGGTCTCCACAACAAGTGGTGAGCGGTTAAAGGATAAAGAAAATAATTATGAATAGGATTTCTTACCGGTCGGCAGAAGCCATGCTGTATTCCTGAAAGAAGGAAAACTCGCACACCTTCTTCATATTTTGCTATTATTTCTTTCTTAAATGCAATAGTTGTATGCACTACTCCTCTTTTTTTCACCTGTAGCAACTTTCACCAACCTTCTTCCGAGACATAATTAGGAGTTAAAACACTCCCTTCACCGCTTTTGAAAAACGAAAGCAGAGAAGGAGTGCGCGTTGCCGTGACAACAGTTCTTCACGAGAGGCGGGAGCAATCTACACTCGTACGCCGCTCAGCGTCGCCCCCTAGCGTACCGGCGTTCGAACTCCGATTTTTGGAACAAAAAGCCAAGCAAGAATTTCTCGAAATTTTTGGTCGAGAACCGATTTGTTCAAACTGAGAGGCGTTCGAAAACCGAGGTTCCACTGTATCTTTATCCTCACAACCTTAAGTCATGTTTCAAACCTTAAATATTGACAAGGGTTTGTTTTCAGAGAAGTACCGTATTTTCCGCACTATAAGGCGCACCGGATTATAAGGCGCTACAATGGGAACGTCGACAAAACAGTCAGATGATTCAGTCCAACTTATTACCCCCTTAACATTCCCAAAGCTTGCAAAGCAGCAAATACGTGTCGAAGACACGTGCGGATGCGGTGTCCGTACGATGTCACTCAAATGCATCATTTCAAATATCATTCGGAAGGTTAAAGTCTTGGGATTCAAGAAATGCCAACCATTCCTTAGTTTCTGTTTTCTTTTTCGCTCGCAACTTTACTGCGCATATGACAATAAACACTTGGAATTGAGTTGAATTCACTCAACTCATCACATCAACATCAAGATCGTTCTAAAACAAGATACCGGGAAAATATAAATCCGCATAGCTCACCTAAGTTCTCACGTTCAATAATGTTACGTAACCATGGTCTTCTTACAACCGTGAGTTAAGTAAATTCAGGAGAGTAAAATATGTACAAATACGGACTAATGAAACATGTTTCTTTATGGCGTACTTTAGCAAGCTTGCTAAGCTTGCTACGCCATTGCTAAACTCGGCCAATTGCAGGGTTTGTTTTGGCCATCTAGCCATTCCGAGGCTCCGAATAACTTCAGCCAATAGCGATCGATTCAACGGATGATTGACACATCTTTTTCGGCCAATTGCAGGGTTTGTTTCGGCCCTCTAGCCCATCCGAGGCTCCGAATAACTTCAGCCAATAGCGATCGATTTAACGGATGATTGACACATCTTTTTCGGCCAATTGCAGGGTTTGTTTTGGCCCTCTAGCCAATCCGAAGCTCCGAATAACTTCAGCCAATAGCGATCGATTTAACGGATGATTGACACATCTTTTTCGGCCAATTGCAGGGTTTGTTTCGGCCCTCTAGCCTATCCGAGGCTCCGAAGAACTTCAGCCAATAGCTATCGATTTAATGGATGATTGACACATCTTTTTCGGCCAATTGCAGGGTTTGTTTTGGCCCTCTAGCCAATCCGAAGCTCCGAATAACTTCAGCCAATAGCGATCGATTTAACGGATGATTGACACATCTTTTTCGGCCAATTGCAGGGTTTGTTTCGGCCCTCTAGCCTATCCGAGGCTCCGAATAACTTCAGCCAATAGCGATCGATTTAACGGATGATTGACACATCTTTTTCGGCCAATTGCAGGGTTTGTTTTGGCCCTCTAGCCAATCCGAAGCTCCGAATAACTTCAGCCAATAGCGATCGATTTAACGGATGATTGACACATCTTTTTCGGCCAATTGCAGGGTTTGTTTCGGCCCTCTAGCCTATCCGAGGCTCCGAAGAACTTCAGCCAATAGCTATCGATTTAATGGATGATTGACACATCTTTTTCGGCCAATTGCAGGGTTTGTTTTGGCCCTCTAGCCAATCCGAAGCTCCGAATAACTTCAGCCAATAGCGATCGATTTAACGGATGATTGACACATCTTTTTCGGCCAATTGCAGGGTTTGTTTCGGCCCTCTAGCCTATCCGAGGCTCCAAATAACTTTAGCCAATAGCGATCGATTCAAATGATGATTGACACATTGATTAGCCAATAAAACGCCGGTATATAAATCCCAGCATACACCGCGGACTACTCCACGTTCAGGGGGAAATCGAGTCGGCGGCTGTTGCGTAAGTTGCGAAACCTTGCGATTTAATATTGAACCATATATAAGGCGCACTGTGTTATAAGGCGCATGGTCAGCTTTTGAAAAATAATAAGACTTTTAGGTGCGCCTTATAGTGCGGAAAATAAGGTATTTCTTTCTTAAATGCAATAGTTGTACGCACTACTCCTCTTTTATCACCTGTAGCAACTTTGCTGCTTGCACCAACCTTCTTCCGAGGCATCATTAGGGGTTAAAACACTCCCTTCACCGCTTTTGAAAAACGAAAGCAGAGAAGGAGTGCGCGTTGCCGTGACAACAGTTCTTCACGAGAAGCGGGAGCAATCTACACTCGTACGCCGCTCAGCGTCGCCCCTAGCGTACCGGCGTTCGAAGCAAGAATTTCTCGAAATTTTTGGTCGAGAACCGATTTGTTCGAACTGAGAGGCGTTCGAAAACCGAAGTTCCACTGTATCCTTATCCTCACAACCTTAAGTCATATCTCAACCCATAATATTGACAAGGGTTTGTTTTCAGAGAAGTAAACAAAACATCAACCGCCTTAATCGGTATGCGTTTGGTATCTGAACCCAATACATTATTTGAAATGAGCCATGTGTTTTACGCATCTGTCAAGTCATCTCTGTGGGCTCCCTTTGAATAATGGCTAATTCCGGGATTCCCTGTGGCACGCCTCAATCGCAGGTTGTTTGGCTCCTTTTTTGTTGACGTTGAAATCATTTCCATTTTTTGCCATTAGTTTGTTGATGGCTACATCTGTCGCTAATTGTTATGGCTTGCGTGTTAAGGCGGAACAGCTGCCACGATTCACAAACTCAAGATTTAGGTCCCCGAATGTTTTTGTTTGTTTTTCGGAAGTTTGTAATTGTCTTCATTTCCTTGGAAAAAAATATCAGAATGTTCTGAAGTCATAGGTTCTAATGAGCTACCAGCCTTCCTGAGTTTGCATGTTCTCCCCATGCTTGCGTGGGTTTCCTCCGGTTTCCTCCCACATTCCAAAAACATGCATTTCTGTCTGGACTAGAACCGTAAACAGGAAGAAGAACCCACTCGCGTAACGTTACTCACAGTCAGGGTTGGGTAGGGTTACTTTAACTGGATTACTTTCAATGACTTTTGGATTACTCCAATACCAAATATGCTAATAAAAGATAAAATAAAATAAATATGAATAAAATGATGACTCACAACATGTGGTAAGCTTTCTCTCCTGGCTTTGATCTCTTTGATATCCTGAAAAACTAACATAAAATGCGACAGAAACAAAATGAAAATCAATCCAAACAGCTTGCCAACATCATTTTTGCCGTTCCATGTATTCCGTTACTCCCCAAGCCTTTAGTAATTTTATTCATATTAAGTTTAGTAGATTTAAAGGGAGATTGTGTGATATATGACCACTAGATGGCACTGTCTTGTCTAATTTGAAGAAAAAAAAAGAAGGGGGGCAAGTACTGAACCCTGCGGAACACCACAGGTTACACTAAAGGGCTCGGGTGTCATTTCACCATATTTAACACAGTGTGTTCTATCTGAGAGGTAGGATCTGAACCCTAAGAGGACAGTTCACATGTCTCACCTGCTTTTGATTCTTAGAAAGTGATTTCAGTTTTTTAATCTATAAATTTGAAGACTGACATATGGCAATATGTCGAAACGTTATTCCACTTTTGCACGGCACTATAAGTTAAATTATTGTCTTCAAAAATTACATACCGTAAATTCCGGACTATAGAGTGCACCTGATTACAAGCCGCACCCACCACATTTTAAGAGGAAAACCGATTTTGTACATACACAAGCCGCACCTCTATATAAGCCGCATGCGCCCACTTTTAAACATGTAACGGAAACACAAAATCAACCCAAACCCGACTTCAAGTCCTGCGATTGAAACTAAATGGGGTTTTGGGGTTTTTAAGGGTTATTGATCTATCTTCGTTATTCATTATCCATTATCCGTTATCGGTCAGTTCATTATATGCTACAAAGCCTAGAGGCCGGGACACTTACTCTCAGTCCTTCGTTAAGGTACACGGTCCAAAAATCACTGCCGGCAAAATGAACGGAAATTGATACCGGTACTTAAAGTTTGATGCAGACCTGCAGAGTCCGGGTCTCGTTGAAAGCAACCCAAGGAAAAAAGTGTATATTTCCAAAGGTAAGGTCGGGAAAAAATATATCAGATGAACACATTTACGCACGCAACTCCTTTTTCTTTAACCAACTTGTTACCCCCTCTTCTTTCCCTTGTTTGTCCCTCACCTTTAGCGGTCCCCACTTAAACTCGGCACCCCGCGTTTGTTCCGCCCCTGATTTTTTGTTCACCCGTGCAAAACACATCAGAATAAGTGTCTAAAATAAATACATTACAAAAATATACAGTTGCAAATACATATTATACATGGGTTACACATGTTTACAAAGTAAGATGGTACACCGAGAGAGTTTTCAAAGCTTTAATAATAATAATATAGCTTTGACAGGGCAGTTAACACTCGAGCGCCACTAGAAAAATTACATAAATTGGCCGCATCACTGAATAAGCCGCAGGGTTGAAAGCTAGGGAAAAAAGTAGCGGCTTATAGTCCAGAATTTACGGTAGTTCTGTAAAGTGATCAGCTGCATTACTCAGCACATGTTTATTATTATTATTATTTTTTTACTTTTGATGATCAAATCATCATCAGTCTCAGTTCTCTTGTTTCACGCTATCCTCACCCTCGGATATCGTCTGCCGGAGTTATTACTTGATTCTTGATTCGCTCAGGCTGTTTTCTCTGAGCCGTGACTGCAGCCCCTCACACCGTGATTGCTTTTGACATTTTAATAAGAAGTGTTCGCGCGCTCACCCCGAGGTTTCCGACACCGCCTGTTGTGAATCACGACAACAGTCAACACAAAAGCAAAGCGGAGCAGCAAAACGTTCAAGGGTCACCGATATTTCTGTTTTCTCACCAAACATGGGCGGGATTCGTGTTTTTTGTAAAGTAGGACTCGAATTCAATGAATGGACCGCACCGCTATTCTGAGATGATTTGTATAACTGTCATAAAATGGAGTGTCATTGATCGAGCAGGACACCATTTTCAATCAGGACCAGAACGGGAACAGAACCCACTTGCGTGACGTTAACCACAAGTTTTCAGGGTTGGGTAGGGTTACTTTAACTGGATAACTTTCAATTACTTTTGGATGACTCCAATACCAAATATGCTAGTAAAAGACAAAAGAAACTAAATATGAATAAAATGATGACTCACAACACGTGGTAAGCTTTCTCTCCTGGCTTTGATCTCTGTCATTGAACTATAGCCTACTCAGTGAAAATCTTCATTGCACTCAATAAATGTGACTTGTATTCAATTGTATAAAATCCTTTATAGTCAAATGTATAAAATCCTTCATTAAGAATCTATGTTCTGAATAATAATCAGGGTTGGGTAGGGTTACTTTAATTGGAATACTTTCAATTACTTTTGGATTACTCCAATACCAAATATGCTAATAAAAGAAAAAATAAACTAAATATAAATAAAATGTCTCAATTTTGTGCAGGCTCGGGGAGTAACGGAATACATGGAACGACAAAAATGATGTTGGCAAGCTGTTTGGATATATTTTCATTTTGTTTCTGTCGCATTTGATGTTCGTTTTGCCGGAGATCAAAGAGATCAAAGCTAGGAGAGAAAGCTTAACCTGTGTTTTGAGTCATCATTTTATTCACATTTAGTTTATTTTGTCTTTTATTAGCATATTTGGTATTGGAGTAATCCAAAAGTAAATGAAAGTAATCCAGTTAAAAGTAGCCCTACCCAACCCTGCAAGTTTTATTGAGAGATAAAGGGCTACGCCCACGATCCGGTGTTCGCTGGGCGCGGGAAGCAAGTCGCTCTCGTACTCGGACTGTGATCCTGTCACGGTTGGGATAGCGCCCAATTGGCCCCCGCCGTGTGGCGCCAGCTTCTGCCACGGTTGCCAGGGCGCCCGATTGGCCCCGCCCATGGATACCAGCTGAAACTCGTTGACAGATTGCTCCCTGTCACTACTTAAACACTGTCCTGTGAGTTGCTTGTCGTCGGAGAGTCTGCGAAGCCCTGAGAATTTTTGTGTTTTCTGTGTTTTTGCTCTTGTTTTGCCAAGCCCGTTGAATCACCGTTTTTTTCCTGTGTTTTTGCTTGTTTTGCTCTCGCCACGATCGGTTTGATTTTGACCACTTCCACGTTCCCAGCAATCTACTTCCCCCAAACCAAGGATCTTCGGATCGAGTGTGCGCTTTTTTCTCTTCTCCCCAATAAACTGTGGGTAACGTTACGCGAGTGGGTTCTGCTCTCTGTTTCCTGTTCTGGTCCTGACAGATCCGAACATAGAAGTGGATCTTCTATAGCGAGCGATGGCGGTGTCAGGGGCGGAAAACTGGGTGGTAGCCGGGGACTGGTGGAGCAAGACGTGGTCGGGGTCAGAAACGAGTCATAAGTCGGGACGGGAGAGCAGACGTGGTCGAGATCAAAACAGGTCGTAGCGGGTGACAAACAGGAGCAAAAAACGGGACAAGCGTGAGTCAGGGTCGAAAAAGGCTTTCCTAGTATACACGGAGATTCGCAGACGGACTGACCACAGGGGAATTTTTTGTACAAAGGTCATATGAGGGAATTTTTAGTTTTAGTTTATCATGGCTGGAAAAAAAAATGTCAACAAGAACCTCTGTTGGAGGCCTATGCATTAACATTAGTGGTTGCCTTTCAAATAATTCAATTTATTTAAAGGGCCCCCAAAAGGGAACACGTTAGTGGCTATCCATTAAGCGTGCACTTTATATATTAGCAAAGCATGTTCGTTTATTTTTTTTTCCTCGTCTCCCCTCCACTCGGGGTCTAACCCGACTGACCCCATCCCTCTTTAAGATAAAGCACCCGGCTGTCATGCTTTTCTGTACTGTTCCCTGCAGCATGCCATCCGACATCCCAGTGAGTACCACGGGGGTTCCATTTACTTTCTCCGGAAACAATTGTCCCTTGCCACTTGGCTGCAAAGTCATTCCATAAACAAAGATAAAAGCTGCAGTGTCTTACTTTCGTAAAAAAAAAATGTTGTGGGATAAATAAGGCTGTCCGGATAAGTGCTGCTGTCATGATTACTGATGCGGGGAACATAAGTCTGTTCCTTTGGCGCCTATTGCCTCGGACGCTGATTGGCTGCCTGTCTCTTTTTAAACCCCCGTCTTCCTGTCACCGGCTGTCAGTCCGTCTGCGAACCTCAGCTTATGCTAGGCAAGCTTTTCGACTCTGACTCTCTCCTGTTCTGGTTCCCGTCTGTGTCCCGGCTCCGACCCTTTTCTGATCTTGACCACGATTTTTGCTACCCTGTCCCGCGCACTGATCTGTTTTTTCCGCTCTCGCCACAGCCATCGCTCGCCTTCTTCCCAACACGCAAGGTTGGGGGATTTTGATTGTCTACCTATGTCTACTTATATAGAAAATGAACCTCACCTTACGCTAGGCAAGCTCTTCGACCCTGACTCTCTCCTGTTCTGATCCCTGTCTGTTTCCCGGCTCAGACCCCTTTTCTGATGTCGACTACGATTTTGCTCCCCTGTCCCCGCTACTCATCTGTTTTTTTCCCTGCTCTCGACACCGCCGTCGCTCGCCTTTTTCCCAACACGCAAGGTTGGGTGATTTTGATTGTCTACCTATATAGAAAATGAACCTCACCTTACGCTAGGCAAGCTCTTCGACCCTGACTCTCTCCTGTTCTGATCCCTGTCTGTTTCCCGGCTCAGACCCCTTTTCTGATGTCGACTACGATTTTGCTCCCCTGTCCCGGCTACTCATCTGTTTTTTTCCCGCTCTCGACACCGCCATCGCTCGCCACAGATTTTTTTATACCCCCATCTTCCTGTCACCGGTTTTCAGTCCGTCTGCAAACCTCAGCTTACGCTAGGCAAGCTTTTCGACTGTTGTTTCGAATGTTGTGTGATAAATTAGGCTGTGCTGTAAGTGCTGCTGTCATGATTACTGATGCGGGGAACCTAAGTCTGCTCCTTTGGCGCCTATTGCCTCGGACGCTGATTGGCTGCCTGTCTCTTTTTAAACCCCCGTCTTCCTGTCACCGGTTGTCAGTCCGTCTGCGGACCTCAGCTTACGCTAGGCAAGCTCTTCGACCCTGACTTACTCCTGTTCTGATTCCCGTCTGTGTCCGACCCCTTTTCTGATCTCGACTACGATTTTGCTCCCCTGTCCCGCCCACCGATCTGTTTTTTCCGCTCTCGACACCGCCATCGCTCGTCTTCTTCCCAACACGCAAGGTTGGGTGATTTTGATTGTCTACCTATGTATACCTATATAGAAAATGAACCTCACCTATGCCGATTATACAATAGCCTCTGGGAATATGAAAGGTTTGGGATTAATAGAGATTAATAGAGTCAATCAAAGTTGCTAAAGTGTTGCTGCTACCAGGTCAGACCTGGGCACTCCGGTCCTGGAGGGCCATACGTCCTGCCAGATTTTGAAGTTTGCTCTTCTTTAACTCAGGTGATACAAATTATAACCTCGTTAGCAAGCTAGCAAGTGCTCGTTAACGATACTGGTGATTGGAATCACCTGTATTGGATCAGAGAAAACTCAAAAATCATGCAGAACATACGGCCCTCCAGGACTGGAGTGCCCAGGTCTGTGCTACCCCATTGTTAGCGCACTCTGGTGGAAGGTGTAATCCAGATCCTGTTATATAATACTATACGTTATTACTACTTGACTGTATTTTGTTTGTGTATAGTGCGCACCCCTATTTATTTATGAAACAGTTATAAACTGAGGACCTAATCCCATGATGTTTGTACTCATCTAAGCCCTTTACCTGTGGTGTTCCACAGGGTTCAGTACTTGGTCCCCTTCTTTTCAGTATTTACATGCTTCCATGAGTTGATATTATTAGCAAGTATCATATCAGTTTCCATTACTGCATGTCTGTGGTCTGTGCAGCCCTTTGAGACTCTTTGTGATTAAGGGCTATACAAATAAAAATGACTTGACTTGAATCTGTAAAATCGAAAAATAGGACGTGAAAGTGGACGGACACGCTACTTTCCCCGTTATCTCTCTCATTCCTTCACAAAGTTACAGAGCGAATACCGTGACCCGTTTAACCTCCACACTCTATTCGTATTCTCTTGCAGTTGAGGAAGGCGGTGATGGACCACATATCAGACTCATTCCTGGAGACCAACGTCCCTCTGCTGGTGCTCATCGAAGCGGCCAAGAGTGGAAATGAGAAGGAGGTCAAGGAGTATGCCCAGGTGTTCCGCGAACACGCCAACAAGCTGGTGGAGGTCAGTCATAAATTATACATGGACATCTACCTCCCCCTCTTCACACGCTTTCCCGTTCGGCGGGAGATAAAGAGCAAATAGAGAAGCCGTGGGGTCAGGGCGTGAGGGATACAATTAAGATTTTAACTGCGCTTGGAAAACTGGAGGAACTGAAGGGTAGGGAAGGAGGCATCTAGATTTGGATGTGGAGCCAATTTGGAGGACTTTGCATAGATTTGATAGCTTGGACAGAACGTCAGGCTGCGGAATTGAGTTTATGCATACATGGGTCTCGCGCAATGTTCCCTGTCATTTTCCTTACGGGTCTGAGCGTTCACACAAAGTCGGTGAGCAACGCTTGAAACAACAGTGAGCCACCATAATCCCAAGTGTGGCAACTAAGTCATTATCAAACATGTTCAAAAGTTGACATCACGTTACATTTTGCTGAGTTTCCGGCAATGCAAAATGATTTTTCTCTTTTGAATGAATTGACTCATGTACGATGGCCTAAAAACGTCGTTTGTTCTTACAATTCTTTCACAAGATATACATTTCTTTTTTTCTGATATATTTTGTCGCATAATATTAACATTTTTGGGGGCTTATTTAGTTGGTTGCAAGATTCAGAACTGTACTTAATCACATGTTTTAGAGGAAGTACAATGTTGGCAACAAGATTCACTTGATATCATGGGAAATTATTTTGAATGCTACACAAACTTTTTCTTCCGTGTTTTTTTTCTACTTTTTTTATTATTATTTCAAAAAAAGTCTCATTGTGTTTATTTTTTCCGAGCTGTTACTTTTTTTCTTTTTATTCTCTATTTACTTTTTCCCTACGTTTCTTTCTTTTCTTTTTTTCTGGCTTTTTTTCTAAATTTTTCCTTCTTTTTTTCTCTTCCTTTTGTTTCTTTTTTTCTCAGCTTTTCACTACTTTTTCATTTTGGTATTTTTTTCTTTTTTATTCTATTTCCCCCTGCTTGTAAGTCAATTTGTGCATAGTTTTACATCATATTTGGTCATGTTGGGATTGAAGAAGCAAAAACAACCTGAAGAGCCGTTTAGGACTCGAAAGAGCCGGTTCTTTTTAGTGAGCCGAGCCGAAGAAGCCGGTTCTCGACAAACTCTACTAACTTTACTCAACTTCGTTCTACTTCGACTCGACTTCAAAATACTACATTTAGGACACAACGTCAGGGGAACCCGTGTATTTTTACCTTCATGCACTGTAACTTTGACTTAAGTCGCTTCTTAATTAGTAATTTTGAGCCCTCATTTTTGTGCGCCGGCTAGATTTTCTTGTGCGCTGAGAATGTGCGAGCAGTGCGCAAATATAGGGAACACTGGTCTCGCCTGCACCTTTTACTGTGCATTTGCCATGGACAAGAAACGTAGTTATAATATTTCTCACAAGTAGTGTCGGTAGTGTTTATTCAACTTGACCCACGCGACTGATCTTGTCCAAGCTCTCCGGTGCCTCACACTTATTACAGAGAGCTCGAGAGGATAAGAAGTTATATACTATTTTATACGCTGTTTTATTCCACTTATACTCAAAGATACCTGTCCTAAGTTTGACCTCAGCCTTGAGTGCAACTCTTGAGAAGGGTGTCGTAAACCGCCTTTGCTTTGGAATGTGTCTTTGATTTCGGTCTGTGCAGATAACAACGACTTATCACCTCGCTTGGGGGGTAGAGCCATGACCTATCTATGACCTAACATGTCAAGGTAACGTTTGTCTAAAGTCAAGCCATTTAGAGTTAAATCAAATCTTTTTTAGGGACATTTCTCGTGTTTTAACGACACAATGGCAGGTCATTTTGACCCAAAGACAACATGTGGGTTCAAACAGTCGTACCAAAACTATTTATTCTGTTTATTGCAAATAATTAGCATAGCACCTTTCTGTTATGCTAATTCCTGCATACAAGCCCCTGCTAACAAGAGAAAGACCAACAGTGAAGCAGGTGAGGGTGTGGTCTGAGGGGGCTATGGAGGCACTACAGGACTGCTTTGAGTGCACTGATTGGGACATGTTTAAATCGGCTGCCACTTACAACAACAAAATAAATATAGATGAGTACGCCATTTCTGTGTCAGCCTACATCAGTAAATGCGCAGAAGACGTCAGCAATAACAAAACTATATGCACCCGTGCCAATCAGAAGCCCTGGATGACTGCTGAAATACGCAATCAACTAAAAGTACGTAACCTTGCCTTTAGATCTGGTGACAAGGAGGCGCTGTTATCAGCGAGGGCTAACCTGAACCGTGCCATCAGACTAGCAAAGCGAACGTACAGTCAAAAGATTCAGGAACGTTTCCTCAGCACAACCAACACCAGGGATATGTGGAAAGGCATCCAGGCCATCACCAGTTACAAGCCAAACACCACCCCAGTGCAGAACACTAGCATGGACTTTCTGAATGACCTCAACAATTTCTTTGGTAGGTTCGAGGCACAAAACAGCACCCCTGCAGTGAAAGCGGCTCCAAATCAGGACGAAAGAGCACTCCACCTGGACTCATCTGACGTGAGGAAGACCCTGAGAAGGGTCAACACAAGGAAGGCTCCAGGCCCGGACAACATTCCGGGGCGGGTACTTAGGGAGTGCGCCGATCAGCTGGCTTGTGTACTAACAGACATTTTCAACACCTCGCTAGACCAAGCCATAGTACCATCATGCTTCAAATTTGCCAACATCATCCCAGTGCCAAAGAAAACCCAGATCTTATCACTCAACGATTACCGGCCCGTTGCACTGACTCCTATCATAATGAAGTGCTTCGAGAGACTGGTTAAAGAGCACATCACCTCCAGTCTCCCCTCTTCATTCGACCCCTTTCAGTTTGCCTACAGGACAAACCGCTCCACCAGGGATGCCATCTCCTCTGCGCTTCACCTGAGCCTGACACACCTAGAGGAGAAGAACACCCATGTGCGGATGCTGTTCCTGGACTTCAGTTCAGCATTCAACACCATCATCCCACAACATCTGGTAGACAAAATGGGGCTTCTGGGTTTCAACACCCCCCTGCGGAACTGGCTGCTGGACTTCCTCTGTGACAGACCCCAATCTGTGCGGATAGGTCAGAACAGTTCAGATGTCATCTACCTCAGCACGGGCTCCCCCCAAGGCTGCGTCCTAAGCCCCTTGCTGTTCACCTTGATGACACACGACTGCGCCCCTAGGTCCGCCACAAACCACATCGTGAAGTATGCTGACGACACAACGGTGGTGGGCCTCATCAGGGATGACAACGACCTGGCCTACAGAGAGGAAGTGGAGCAGATGGTGGGCTGGTGCAAGGACAACAGCCTGGTCCTGAATGTTGACAAGACTAAAGAGATCATTGTCGACTTTAGGAAAAACCAGCCCAACCATGCCCCACTTTGCATCAACAACAAGGCTGTGGAGGTTGTCAGCAGTATCAAGTTCCTAGGGGTGCACATCACAAACAAACTCACCTGGTCCGTGAACACTGCATCTCTGGTTAAGAGGGCACAGCAGCGCCTGTACTTCCTGCGGAGGATGAGGAGAGCCCACCTGCCCCCACCATCCCTCATCACATTCTACAGGGGCACCATAGAGAGTATCCTGACCAGCTGTATCTCTGTGTGGTGTGGAGGCTGCAGCGCTACCGACTGGGGTAGTGTGAGGAGGGTAACGAGGACAGCGGAGAAAATAATCGGGACTACACTTCCCTCCATTCAGGACATTGGCCAGAAGCGCTGCTTATCCCATGCTAAGAACATTACCGGGGACCCCTCTCACCCCCATCATGGACTATTCACTCTGCTAGCCTCTGGGAAGAGGTACTGCAGTGTGCGGTGCAGGACCACCAGGCTCCGCAATAGTCTAGTCCCCCTGGCCATTAGACTGTTAAATGGTCAATCTAACATATAGTTAACTTAAATCTAAACGGCTGCTAATTTGACTTTTGCACTAGTGGCAGTTTTTTTATAGCTTGCCACTCCTTTCACATTTGATCTCTGCACTATTGTTACTTACAGTGTTATTACTTACAGTGTTATTGTTTACAATATAATGGTACTGTGTACCTGACTTGTTAACCTGACTGCCCATCTTGCACATCTGGTTAGCGTCTCTTCTTGCACTATCGGCACTATGGTAAATAACACAATACAGCTTTATTTATATCTGTACACTGAAGGACACTGAGGGAAACTGTGGGAGTCAGATCCATCGACATTTCGTTCTGTATACACGTGTACTAGAATGACAATAAAGTAGATCTGAATCTGAATCTGAATCTGAATATGAAGTAAGATGATACCCATCCTTCAACGTCATAATGCCACTAGTTACCAAACATCACCGCGACACCAATGATAATAACAACATTAAAAATAAAAATAATATTTATAATAACAGTTATGATATAATAATAGCAACAATAACAACAAAGTTACCCTTAGTTTTAAACGCAGTATTTCCAATCTCACACATATCCCATTTTCTTCATCCCTGTATTTCGCCAGTAATGCTTTTTTGTATTTAAATTTGAACAAGTGAATAGTGGACATTTTGGAGCCCATCCCAGCCATCCTCGGGCAGTGGGCAGGGGACACCCTGAACTGGTTGCCAGCCAATCGCAGGGCACACAGGGACAGACAACTCGCTCGCTCATTCACACCTAGGGACAATTTGGACCGGCCAATTCACCTGAAATGCATGTCTTTGGAATGTGGGAGGAAACCGGAGTGCCCGGAGGAAACCCACGCAAGCACGGGGAGAACATACAAACTCCACACAGTAGGTCCGATAGCTGGATTTGAACCCACACAGGAGGTTCCCAAGACCATAGAACTGTGCCGCACACGCGCTAACCACTGCGCCGCTCCAGCACCCCCGCGACCCTACTGAGGATAAGCGGTGCAGCTAAATACAATACATAAATACCTAAATAGAGACTCTTTCGATGATGTCACATCAACCTCACACCATTTTTACCTTTTATGAATCTTCATCTCCAGAAAGGTCTTCAAAAGGTTTTCAAGAAGCTAAAATTTAATACCCCTGCGATAAATCCCCCTGTCCTTGAGCGGGAGTTCCCGTTTGTTCTCGGGGCCTCATCCAAAGTAACCTTTTGCTTAACACACTGTCTCTTGAAGACGGCGTGACCGTTTCCTCCGACTTGAGCCGAGAGTGATTCCGGCGACCTTTCCGTCCACCCCGAGTGTTTGCTGATGAGACGCGATACCTGACTCATGTCGCCCTTAAAGTCTCTCCAGGACTCACGACCTCTAAACTTTCTTCAGGAGATCAGAGCGGAGAATGCAGTGTTGATTTTAGCTGTGAAAAGTGATGGGTCCCGGGGACTGGCATGCTCAAAAATCTATGGGTCCCAACAGAGATTCCAGTAGTATCCCAAAATTGAGTGTGCTCCATGCCCTTACAAACTGTCGTATTTCATCTCATCTCATCAGCTACACCGCTTATCCTCATTAGGGTCGCGGGGGGGCTGGAGCCCATCCCAGCCATCTCCGGGCAGTGGGCAGGGGACACCCTGAACTGGTTGCCAGCCAATCGCCGGGCACACAGGGACAGACAACTTATTCGCTCATTCACACCTAGGGACAATTTGGACCGGTCAATTCACGTGAAATGCATGTTTTTGGAACGTGGGAGGAAACCGGAGTGCCCGGAGGAAACCCACGCAAGCACGGGGAGAACATACAAACTCCGCACAGGAAGTCTGGTAGCTGGATTTGAACCCACGACAGGTTCCCATGACATGAACTGTGCCGCACAAGCGCTAACCACTGCGCCGCCGTGCTGCCCAACTGTCGTGTTTTCCCTTACAAAATACAAAAATATTTTTTTTCAAACATGTTTATTTATGTAGTTTAACACTTTATACTCTACATGTGTTTCCTTATATCATGTATATTGTTAATGAACATTTTGTTGTGAGCAGGGTTGGGTAGGGTTACTTTAACAGGATTACTTTCAATTACTTTTGCATTACTCCAATACCAAATATGCTAATAAAAGACAAAAGAAAGTAAATATGAATAAAATGATGACTCTCAACACGTGGTAAGCTTTCTCTCCTGGCTTTGATCTCCGGGAAAACTAACATAAAATGTGACAGAAACAAAATGAAAATCCATCCAAACAGCTTGCCAACATCATTTTTGCCCTTCCATGTGTTCTGTTACTCCCCAAGCCTGCACAAAATGTAGTCATTTTATTCATATTTAGTTTCTTTTGTCTTTTATTAGCATATTTGGTATTGGAGTATTCCAAAAGTCATTGAAAGTAATCAAGTTAAAGTAACCCTACCCAACCCTGTTTATAAAGGTGAATATTTGAGACAATGGCGGTAAAACAAGATTCTTAGCATCTTGGTGGACCCCTGGATAAATGTTCCTGCCTTAAGATGTTTACACATTCCAATGTGGAATACTGTCACGAACCAGGAACGGAGACGGGACCCAATTGCGTTTGTTTTACTCAGTTTTATTTAGAAGGAGGGAAGGACTTTCAGCCAGGGGGAAAAACAGGTCGATGGCCGGGACGGAGGAGCAAAAACATGAACGGGTCCAGAAAAAGGGTCGGCAACGGGATTCAGATAGAACAACAGGGCAGGATAGAGTCAGGAGTCACAAAAGTTTGCCTAGCGTGTAGCGTAGGTTCACAGACGATCCGGCGATGTTGTCAGGAAGGCGGTGGTTTAAAAAAGAGGAAGCAACCAAATGACTACATTTTGCAGGCTTGGGGAGTAACGGAATACATGTAACGGCAAAAATGATGTTGGCAAGCTGTTTGGATTTATTTTCATTTTGTCTCTGTCGCATTTGATGTTCATTTTGCCGGAGATCAAAGAGATCAAAGCCAGCAGAGAAAGCGTACCACGTGTTGTGAGTCATCATTTTATTCATATTTAGTTTATTTTGTCTTTTATTAGCATATTTGGTATTGGAGTCATCCAAAAGTCATTGAAAGTAATCCAGTTAAAGTAACCCTACCCAACCATGCATTTTATGTTAGTTTTGCCAGAGATCAAAGTGATCAAAGCCAGGAGAGAAAGCTTATCACGTCTTGTGAGTCATCATTTTATCCATATTTAGTTTCTTTTGTCTTTTATTAGCATATTTTCTATTGGAGTAATCCAAAAGTAATTGAAAGTAATCCAGTTAAAGTAACCCTACCCAACCCTGCATTTTATGTTAGTTTTGCCGGAGATCAAAGACATCAAAGCCAGGAGAGAAAGCTTACCACGTGTTGTGAGTCATCATTTTATTCATATTTACTTTATTTTGTCTTTTATTAGCATATTTGGTATTGGAGTAATCCAAAATTCATTGAAAGTAATCCAGTTAAAGTAACCCTACCCAACCCTGTTAGTACACTATTCAAACTTTGCAGTTATGTAAGCTGCCTGTCTACTATTGAGTTATGTGAAATAGATGATGTGCAATCGACGATTTACCTCCCACAATGCCTTTCTTTTCTCTTCATTCACTCCAGGGTCTGTGTGTCTGTTGCAATTCAATATTGATCCATGTATAAGGCGCACCATATTATAAGGTGCATGGTCATCTTTTGTTGCTAAGCCGCTAAGCGGCTAGCGGCGTTATAAGTCTTCGGTACCATCCATAATCATGGTCAATGCGAACTCACGACCAAATAAGATCATCGTGTGCTGGTGGAAAACATCGAATCGCACAGGGAGCGCAGTTGCTGTGTTTTGCGGAAACGTGGCTCACGTTTAGCACCCCGGACGCTAACGTGTAGCCACCCGGAGCTACCCGGAGCTATCCGGCTTCAACGCCGCTATACAAAGACACGAAAGCCAGGGGAATCGGAGAGGAGGCGGACTTGCTAACACGAGGTGGTGTATCCCTGGATTTTCACAAAGAAAAGATTTCCATCTGCCGCAGGGATGTCGAACTTTTGGACTAGCGTGACATCATCCACTCCGCTACAAGCACCCCTAGGGCATCGTGTTAATCTGTTTTTAAACAAGGGGGTAGACTGCTGGAAGTGTGAATTTCCCTACGGGGATGAATAAAGTATCTATCTATCTATCTCTATCTATCTTTTGAAAAAAATGAAGGTTTTTAGGTGTGTCTAGTAATTGAACGTAATCCAGTTAAAGTAACCCTACCCAACCCTGATAATAATGTATTTAGTCTTGGGTAGTTATAGCGATTCTAGCAACCCATAATCATACACAGTGTACACAGTTAGTACTTCATTCATAAAACGTTAAAGTCTCCAGTAGTATAAGATAACGACACTTTAGTGAAGCGATATAGTATACTCTGATATTTATAAGCAATATAAAGTATCAAGTAGTATGAGTCCGACGCGTAATGGTCGGCACACCCTCACAGTTAATTTCCGAAGGCTCGGTCGTGAGCTAATACCAACGAGGCAATTAGAATTAGCACCTTCTATCCCGAGGGGGTAGAGAAAGTCATCCATTTCAGGAGCAGCACCTAATTGTTTTGGGTGGACGGAGATGGATTAAAACAAGGGCGCTATTTTGCCCTAGCATGGAGTTATTTTGGAGATGTCATGCTTTAATTTCAAGAACAGTAAGTCATTCGCAAAATCAATCTTGGTAGTTTGAGCTTTCATTGTCAGATATAATCAGGGTTGGGTAGGTAGTTACTTTTGGATTACTCCAATTCCAAATATGCTAATAAAAGACAAAAAAAACCTAAATATGAATAAAATGATGACTCACAACACATGGTAAGCTTTCTCTCCTGGCTTTGATCTCTTTGATCTCCGGCAAAACTAACATATTTGGTATTGGAGTAATCCAAAAGTAATTAATAATAATAATAATAATAATTTCCTTGTATTGTCATTCTGTGTAACAATGTACACAGAACGAAATGTCGATTGCACCTGACCCGTTGTAGCGAGCTGATGCA